>NW_009201832.1:31645-57108 GCF_000690835.1 Fulmarus glacialis | reverse complement strand
GTGGCGGCCATGGCTGCAGCCATCGCCAGCTCCCTGATCCGCCAGAAGAGACAAGCCAGGGAGCGGGAGAAGTCCAATGCCTGTAAGTGTGTCAACAGCCCCAGCAAGAGCAAGGGAAGCTGCGAAAAGAACAAGTTGAATGTGTTTTCCAGGGTCAAACTCTTTGGCTCCAAGAAAAGGCGAAGGCGGCGACCAGGTTGGCAAGGGTTATGTGTTTGGGGGGTTGCTTTGTTTAATTTAATGCAAACTGGGATGTGCATCAGGCGTGGGGAAAGGGGGACCCGTGCCTCAGGGCTGGTAAAAGGAACGTGCAGGTATTGCCCTCCCTGGCTTGTATGATCTGATAGACATGGGTACCCCATGCCAGTCCCTTCTCCTTTCACGTTCATCTGGTTTATTTGGATAACACACACCATTGCTATCTGCCTCACTTGCACACCGGTGTGCATCCGTGTACCAGTAATTCAGTAGTCTGTCTTATACATACACATATACAAACACATGTGATTTATTCGTGGGGGAGATGTTTGCAGGGGAAGTTCCCACACGTACACCTCCTTCAGTTGTATGTTAAATAACTTAGCAGTCTAGAGATCTGTTTTTGTCTCCCTGCTTCACAGAATGCCTGTGCCGTGCTTTATTTGCTGATTGCAGATGAGGCTTTTTGCTTTCGCTGGCCCCTTCCAGAGTTTTGCTTCAACACCCTGTTCCTTTCTAGGAATCTCATACATGCAGCTGCCCTGCAGACGCGATGCTCTCTGTGACAGAGGTGCAAAAGATCAGGCATGAAGACTCAGTCCCTGATCTGAGTGGGTTTTTTATAGGTGGGAGGAGCAAAACCCTCTGGTAATGTTGCTATCGCTTTGCTGTGCTGAAACATTGATGCCATTCGCCACGTAACCTGTCCGCCTTTCTCAGCAGCCACAGAAGAGGTGCCTCGCTCACAGTTTGCAAACAGCTTTGGGATGTATTATGGCTAAAAAGCCAAAGGGGGGTTTGGATTAATTCCTTGTCAGAAAAGTTGGTCGATAAGAATTGTGCATCCGTCAGTACCCTTATTAAAGGTTGCT
This sequence comes from Fulmarus glacialis, assembly GCF_000690835.1. Classification (NCBI taxonomy): domain Eukaryota; kingdom Metazoa; phylum Chordata; class Aves; order Procellariiformes; family Procellariidae; genus Fulmarus; species Fulmarus glacialis. The sequence goes on along the minus strand of NW_009201832.1, from coordinate 56,038 downwards.
AATAGGAAGTAATAGACTTACGCAAACTATTGCAAGCTTTTGCCTTCAGCTCCTACTAAAATGAAGTACAGTAGCAGAGCTCCCTAATGCCTTTGATTACAAACACAAGGAATCTTATCCAGACATTGGCTGTTGGAAATGACACATCATATCTTCACAGTATGTTTATCTCTGAAGTAAGTAAGTTGTTGTGGAGCGAGCTGCGGAGATGCATCACCTCCTGACAAGCATAATTGTGTGAAATGACTACAATGCAGATGTCATTGGGATTCAGTGGAAGTAGACCTTTTTTGCAATTACCCCAGTGCATTACCTAGATATCTTAAATGACAGACTTGACAGCAGATCCTGTTGCTGTTTACTTTTTGGTCTAGAATGATCTGAAACCCTATGAGATATCTCACTTTCTAACTGTGAATCTGAGAATGGTTATGAAGAAAAGAAATCTATCCAAACTGTGCGTTGTTTTGATCTTTCTTCTTCTAACTGATGAGGTAATTACCTCAACGCTTACGGTAATATTTATTTTGCAGTTCCACACATGGCTGGATTTCAGGGTTCCCCCTCCGTTTTCCATATGTTCTTTGAGTAGTTTTTCGCTTCGAATGCTCTGTACTCTTTCGAGCAGTGAAGAATTTGTTTATTAGAGCTGCAGCAGTTCCTGTGCTATATGTTTGCTGCTATATATTTAGGCTTTCAACTGTCACTATGGCTCTTCTTAGCGCTATCGTAGTAGTCCTCTTTTTCCTCTCCATTTAAGAACTCACACCTTTTTAAAAGGCAGAATACCCTCTTTGCCAGCTCATTTCTAATCTTAAATGAGATAGGGCTGAGCTCCTGAGGCCAAGCAGCACACTGTCGGAATTTGTATTCACTGGAAGCAGATTTTATTGTGCTACCTACATTGCAATTGAAAGTGGCATTTAATCATTTTGGTAATTGATTTCAGAGACATAAATCTGATCTCAACCTAAATGAAAAGTGTTGCAAAGCTAGTTGCCCTGCTTTTGTTTTGGGTCTTTTTCATATCTTAGCCTTGAGAAGAAACCTGGAGATTTGTTTTTAGCATCCTGCTCGCTTGGAACGGCACATCAGGATTTCCCACATTAATCTCACTATTGTTTTTTTACAGAGCCTCAGCTTAAAGGTATAGTAACAAAGCTATACAGCAGGCAAGGATACCACTTGCAGTTGCAAGCAGATGGAACAATTGATGGAACAAAAGAGGAGGACAGTAGTTATAGTAAGTGACATGAGAATAAATGGTGTGTTTGTGAATTGTGGTGTCTCATTCTTCCCATATAGGTCCATTCAAAATTGTTGTCCTGGGATGACTGAGTGAGTGGAAGCAGCATTAACACTGTGCTCACAGCGCAGAAGTCTTTCAGGCTTACTGGGTCTGAGAGAAATGCAAATAAAAATCACTTATAGAAATAATGAACTAGAGGAGGTAATGATGACACATATGACAAACAAAGCAAATGTTATCTCCATGGTAATCTAGAGAAGTTCATTGCTGTCCTTTGGATTTTATTAGATTTTTTTTTTTCGACAGGGAAAATTTGCTCGCCTACTCAGAGTGCCTGAAATAGAATAACACTATCTCCACTCTTAAACAGGGGCTCATTCAAACAGAGCCGTGTAATTTCACACAATGAGAGTTCATCATCATTTTAAAGTTCACATTTCCCTATTATTATTATTTTTTACCCCTTCTAAACTTAATTGTATCTTCAGCTTTCAACCAGCTTTCCCTCAGCTTTTCTGTGAAAAAGCTTTGGATGCTTTTGGTTTGGTGTTTTGGTTTTTTTTTACAACTTTGAGAATTAATAGAAAACAGGAAAAGATGACTAGAGCATAGATTTGGTGTGTGTGAATAAAATATTTCAACATTTCACATAGTTGTACTGTTTAGCTTAAACTACGTTTCTGTTCTGAAAGAAGGAGTTAGGGGGAGCAAGGAGTTTGAAAAGGTATTTCAGGCCACTTAGACAACAACCCAGAAAATCAACAGGCAGACCTTCCTTTTTAATTATTAAAAAGCACTGATTTAAGTGCCACCCTTTTCATATGAAAAGCTTTTGCAGGTGAAACATCGTTTCATTTTACAGGGCACTTGAATATGGCAGAGTAAGCACTAGATGCAATAGGAAGTATCCTATCTTTTTTGTCCAATCACTTGCTCCCACTCTTTTCCCTCACCCTCTTTAATCCTTTTTGCATCCCCGTATTAACTTCTGAGCGACAGAAGGGAACCCGTTAGGCTGCTGGAGGTGGTCTCCTCTGCAGCCACTGAAGGTGCTGGCCGTAGGGCAGAGCACAAGCGTGGGATCTGGAGGGTAACCTGAGGTCTGGCTCCAGGTCCCGTCCTCACCCGCGGAGAAGGCAGCACAAGGACCAGATCAGTGCGATGCTGAGCGGCTGCTGCCATCTTACTGAGTTCTCCTCAGTGCAGCCACAAAATCTACTCTAAGAATGATCCTTATAGACCTTAAACATTGCTTTTCTTTCAAGTGAATGATCTAATATTTATGATTTTAAAAGTCAGTACAGATCGTTCAGGATTTCACAGTAATTCTGTTAATTATCTTAAAAAAGAAGAAGAAATAGGCAAACCTTACTTTTTCAATCAAAGCATGATATTATTATCAACTTGTAATGTACCAAAGCAAATATCTGAAATTCCATCTTTTTTTTAAATGATCATTTCATTCAAATACTTTACTTGCAATTCCTCTAATAGGGATTCTGAGATTCAAAAGAAGGTAAAATTTATGGGAACCTGTCCTTTTGACGTTCATATAAATGTGTCTGTTTCTAAGATATCTTTGTTTTCACTGTGTCCTTAAATTTGCCATAACCTGACAGATTACAAAGCAAATCATAAAAATACCAGCCTTCCAAAATGCTGAATACTTAGATAGAATGGAAGTGTCCCAGAAATGGTTGCAGCTGGGCTGCAGTATCTAAGTGTTCAGAACAGAGGAGGGTTTTATCATAAAAAACCACGTTTTTGTATATATTCCTCTTTTATGTAAGGTAAGTGTATGGACCTGAATGTCCTGCAGTCCTGAATTTATTTTAATTGCAATATTTTTAATGGAGCTAGTAAGACAGACTGATTTATGCTGTGGATCAGAGTCCACATAAGGGGCTTCCTCCAAAGCCTTGTGCACATGAATATTAAGCAGATCAGGCCCTCCAAAACCCTTTCCTCCAATATCTGCAGAGACATCTCTCGTTTAGCCCATATTTGTGCACTCTGGGGAAGCCACAGGACTTGTAGCCCCCTCCAAATGTGGGGGGACTCCTTCTCCAGTCCGATCTCTCCTCCTTTGCACCCCCTGAGGGATATCATTGCTGTTCCCTTTCGTCACCTTCACTGAACATTTGTTCTGAGACCATTTGCTTTGTATTTGCTGTGATAATAAAAACTCCCCTTATCAATAAGGGGGACATCCTCAAATGCAGCTGCGGCTAGCAAAGCAGTTGCACAGCGCTAGGACTCTGAAACTGCATTTTCGTAGAGCAAACCATAGCCACAGTCCACCTGGTCTCCAGGCACAGCATTGGTCAGCCTTGTTTGCTGACAATTGCAGGGAGTTTAAAAGAAAGCGGAGATTTTGGAGCACTATTTAGGCAGGAAGGGAAACATGGATTTGAGGAGCCATAGCACTCACAGACCTCGGTTTTAGCCAAGAGTCCGTGTAATTTGAGGAAGTGCCTCATGGAAAGGATTTCCTGGCTGCAAAACAGATTTTGCCTCATTAAATGCGTTAAATAGGGCAAGGTTTTAAATCAAGGCAGAATTTATTCCCCAATTTTGGCAAGACAAAAGGATTTGAGGACTGATAAAATAAGGAAATATAGGAAACAATATCCTGCAGAAAGCATACGAAGGTCCAGGTGGCCAAGCCAAGGGTGGCACAGACCTCGCAGTAATGTATACGTTCATAAATCCAGCTGTGGCCTGCTGCCTCTTATTTTGCAGCTCTAATTTTCTGTCAGCTTGTATTGTACAAGGGCCATAGCAAAGATCATCTCTCCCTTAGGCATCGCCAAGTTTTTCATTACCATGGATATTATGTCCTTATTTTACACAGCACAAATGTAATAGGGAAAGGCTAAGATGCAGATAACTTTGCATTATCTTATGCTAACACAAACTGATTGTGGTAGCAAACAATTTATTTTCCTGTGGGTTTTTTTTCACCCTTTCCACCATATCTGCCCACATGAGGGTCAACCGCTAGAAATGCGATAGCATCTCAAACCCGTTGTCCATGGCACGGGGGGCTTGCGGAGGAGGGGGCCGCGTGGCTCTGCTGTTGGCCCCATCCGCATTCGCTGGTCGCAGTCGGGCCATTCGCTGTTACAGAAGCTGGACTTGGACTTGCTGCTGTGCAAGGACGGTGGGAGCAATGGCTGCTGCTAAAGGGGATGGTCCCCTTTTTCGGTGCAGTGCCAATGTCCCCTCACCTTGGAGGCGGCAGCTGGGGCAGCTTGGCTGTGTGTCTGGCTGTGCTGGCGTAGGACAGTTTGACTGTGCACCCCTCCGGCAGCCAGTCCCTCTCCCCTTCAGCAGAGGCAGTCGGCAGCAGAGCCAGTATTACCCCCCCACAGCCCTTCTGCCATTTCCGATAGCCTGTGCCACAGCAGCTGCTAATCCCACCGATGCCTAAACCAGCTTCTGAGTGCGCCCAACTCTCGTCTTGCCTCAAAATAGAGCGTATACGTTTATGGCAGGAAAACATGTTCAGCTGCTGAGGGAAGCAGCTGAGCACCCATCGCAATGGGTGCCCCAGCCCTCCCCTGGCAGAAGTCGCTCGGCCTCGTATCTCTGCTCACTTTGCCAAGCGCAGCACAGCCAGGAATCGCTCACTAAAACCTGTCTCTGTGGCTGTGGGCTGTATCTTCTCGACTGTCCCAGGCTTTGCCCTGTCCTCAGTTGATCTACTGACAGATTCATAGCACTATTTACAGTGGAGCCCATACTCGTACCCTTGTGCTGAAAATACCCAAACGCTTGCCCTACTCATAAATACGCCATTAAGAAAGCAGCTTTTAAAAGAGACCTCCAGGTTCTGCCTGGATACTGAGCTTTAAATCGTGCTCTCCTGCCTACACAGGGATCAGATGCTGCTTTTTGGGATTGAACTGCAAAAGAGGGTTCTCCAAGGGAATATTTACTGAGTCAGACAGGGAGTATTTTCTCCCACAAATAAATTCAAGCATTTGGTAGAACGAATGAGAAATCCATTTCCCTAAGCATTTCCCTTACTGAAAATCTAAGTTGTGTTTGCCAAAAACTGTGCAGAACTAGAGGATTTTGTTTTAGTGAAGAGCAAGCCATTTCTGTTGATTTTGTGCTTGCAGGCGAGCGCGAGGAGGGGCTGCACGCGTGTGTGTGTGTTTGTGTCTGCATGTACGCTCGTGTGTATGAGAGGGAAAGAAAAACATAGGTATAATTTTATGATCTCCTACGTTTATTTGCTAGTTCTGGCTATTTTCACCTGCTCTGCTATATTCCACCATTGGAGGAAATTCAATGCTCACAGGTGCCCCAACCTCAGAGCAGAGCACCCGTAGTTCGTAGTGTGCCAGCGCAGCCGGGCAGGCTCAGCCCAGCCCTGAGCGTGTCCCTCGGCTGCCGGCCCCCCCAGAGCCCACTGCACCCCCTCTTCACCAAGCCATGGGGCTGAGATACTCAGGTTAACCCAGGACAGCACATGGAGCTGGAGGTCCAGCTGCCTGCTGGAACAGAGTCTGTTTTCACCAGAATTTAGTCCTTCGTCCCCAGTGCACAGTGTTAACTTCTGGCCATGCCTTTATTGAAATAGGACATGGGGGCGTTTGCTTTTTCCTTTTTTGATACACTTTTGACAACCCCACACCCAGAATTTAGGATCTGTATTAAATGCTGGCAAGCTGCAAATTTTCTTTTAATTAAATATGACCATTTGGGGGTTGTCAGGCTGAAAAAGGGATTTATAATAGGTTATAATTCTTAGCGTATGCTTTTGAAAATAATAAAAATATTTCAAATTCATAATTCAGTTTTAAATTGGCTTCAGACAGTGACCATAAATACCAAACTTCAGCCTGAGGCAGACCAGAGTTTTACAGCCAAGTAATAAACCATTGGAAATAAGAGCCAGTTTGGCATTACTTCATCCTATCTCTGCATTTATACAACAGACTGGAAGGAGATGCTTTGGGTTATGATTACAGTTATTGAAATTTTTCTTAACTCCCCGTTATTTTTAATCCTACGTATTAAGCACAGAGTACTGTATTCAACTCATTGTTACTTGTGTTCAATTTTAACGTATCCATGAATCTAAGCTATGGCAGAGCTTTGCTTTTTTTTTTTTTTTAATTTGCCAGTTTTCAAACCAGAATCTTCATTTTTTGAAGAGACGTTTCTCTGCTTATAAATACGGCCACTATTAGCATGTATAGAAGCATAAATGCAAGCAGAACATTTGAAGCAGCTCAGTTTTGAAAGAACAGATTTAGGGCTTGATCTAACGAATATGCTGTCATTTCATTTCATTTTGAAGTTATTTAACTCTGTTTTTTCAAACCCATTCCCTTCTCAAAAAAAGAAAAAAAAAACCGATGAGTTTTGAGTGGAAACTTTTGAGATGTTAATGAAGGTTTTAGCTTTCCTGAATTTCATCTTGCTCCTTCCTTTTGGTCAAAAACGTTTACTGAATTTGATCTGAATTTGCAAAAAAAAAAAAAGCTTTGATCCTCTTGAAAAACTTCATGTTTGGTTTTGGATTATCTTTTTTTCCCCCCCTCCTATTGTCAGAAAAAAACAAAAAACACAACCAAATTAAGTATGTTCACCTCTACTCGGCAGACCCTGGATTCTGCTCATGAGGCTGGTAAGTCATTTTAGCTCTCAGTACCTCCAATTCACTGTCTTCAGAATGGGGGAGATACGTTGATATCCTGTGTAGATAATTTCTGAGCTATTGGTGGAAATCGCTATAGAAGGCCACAATAGTAGCAGTATTGTTCTATAGCACCCGCAGCAATTAATGTATGCATGAACAGGCATTTTTTTATTTGGTTCTGGTAATTATGGCTTAATTCTCTATCTAAGCTGCATACTCTAAAGGATTAATTTTGCTCTCCATCTCCTTTCTCTCCTAGCTTTGTTTAACCTCATACCTGTGGGTTTACGAGTGGTGGCGATTCAGGGGGTTCAAACAAAATTGTATCTGGCAATGAACAGTGAAGGATACCTATATACATCAGTAAGTAAACATTTTTAATTTTGTTCTCACTGAAATTATGGTAAGAACTTAGGAAATGAATAATTTACTGTTCTAAGGAATCTGCTTATAATCTACAGAGATGAGATTTGCCAGCAAATTCAGCATAGTGGTGATATTCTGGTTTTAGTTTATTACTCTATTTCCATTATGAATATATGTGGATGTACAGAATCAAACTACAGTGCCTTTGATGCAAACTTTGATCCCAAAGTGTGTGAAATAAATAAAAAACCACAACCAAAACCCCGAACAGAAAGGATGCTATCTCTTGGTGGACTGATTGTGCTAATCAACGTGGAGTACAGAGGGAAAGGGGCAACTTTGTGAATCATACGTATGCCTGAACACATTTTATATCTTCCTGTATAATCTCTATTACTATTATTAAAAGGGATTCGAGAAAGTCATTTTTTTGTTTGGCCAGGATTTTCAAATAGAAATGGAATTAGGTGCCAAAATCTTACGGCTTTAAGTTGCTGAGCGAGAAAAGAAATGTTTCGTTTAGCAGTTTTGTTGAAGAATGTCAGTTAATTTTCAGTGGCATTTCTCAAGAGAGCAAACAGTGTTTTTGTGAAAAAAAAAAAAAAAAGGACATTTTTAAACATAGACAATTATTCAATTAAAAACATTTAGTTGAACTATGTTCAGGAGTTTTAATTATACAGTCTTAATAGATTTTTCCCAAGGAGGAAAATAGAGAAAAATGTAATTTATTATCTACTACAAATTATTCTCTTCTAAGAATGATTCCCTTAAGGTGCCTTTAATACTGATAACAATTAAGTAAACTTATTCAAATCTCTCATTTGTTTTGTGATCCTGACAGCTGGGACATGGGGCAGCTTTGCATATTTTTCCTCTTTTATCTGCCAGAGCAAAAACAAATTAGAACTGGCTATGGTGTGGGACAAAGTAAAATTTCAGTGAATGGCATCTAACTCCGCTTTTCTTTTTGCTCTGGCTATTTGCTTAGTGCGGTTAATCCACAGATCTGTTTGCAGGGCTGTAGCCACACAGCCAGATCGTGCAAAGTCCCCTTAATCCCCTGCAGTCACGGTCCTGTGGCTGCGCAGTGTCATTTACATTTGCACTGCAAATGTACCTTTGACTGCACCGTGCGTTTTCATTTACATTAGCATCCTCAGCTGCACTCCTTTCTGGCTGCCCGCTCGCCGAGAGAGCACTGCGCCGTGCCGGCTTCTGCGGGCTCAATTCTGCCCCGGGGAGCTTTACCTCGTGTCGCGTCTCAGAGTGGGATAGAGCGGTTTGTACGTAAAGCAAAATTCCATCACTGTGCACAGTGAACGTGCTCGGTTTGAGTAGGTCAGTTCTTTCATCGCATGCATTCTGGAAGGATCGGATGTATTTTTGCAAAGATGCAGAAAATGGGATGGGGACAGATTCTGCTACTATTAAGCTACAACGGAGCAGTAACTTCTCATTGTGAGACATAACCCTGAAGTCAAAGGGACGACTGAGAGAATGAAGTATCACTTCTAGTATCCCTCGATGTGAGGAGTGGCAGACTATAACCCTTATTTTGATTAAGTCCAGCTTTTATTTTGATAGGTATCTAGGTATCTTAGGCAGAGCTTAGAGATTCACTTTGGTAATTTTTGGTATTTGCATTGATTAGGGATAGTTCTTCATGTGATCTCATATGTTACCATGAGTAGCGTCTTCCTTGAATCCTTTAGTATCTGTGAATTTAATAGTTTATGCCATTGCAAAATAACTGGTGACATCCCCCTATTTTCCCCTTAGTAACAATGGTCATTTTTGTTTCTTTATTAGGCAGCTATATTTTCTTACATTTATTTTTTTATTCTTCTTTACCCTGATGGGTTTGGCAAGGCCTTAAACAGACTTTTGTCGTGTTGTTGTATCCCAAATTCATATTTTTAAATACTCTTCATGAAGATGGCTGGCTGTTTAATGTTGATCTACTTTTCCAAAGAAAATTTCCACCCAGGTTCTCAATAATCTTGGGTTTATCACCTGGTGCCTTCTGGTTTGGTTGTTTTGTCCTTTACAGTAATTGCAAGAAACTGTCTTGGCAGGCAAAACCTAGCTCCTCTCTCTGTCGATGTGCCCAGGGAATGGATAAGGACCGGTGAGGAGCATCTGCCCCTACTTCACTTGCTATGCAAAAAGGTTGCTAGAATTGCAGTTCCAGCACCATTTTTTGAGTGTTTCTAGCACTTCTTTTGCTGATAATGGTCCTTTCAGCAAGGGGATACAGTCTGACAGTCTGAAACATGGGAAATTAGTTCTATATTTTGGGCTGGATTCTTGGTTGATGTAAATGAGTCCCAAGAGAGCTCAGCTGATTTACACCAGATGAACACTCACCTGTTCAAGGGATGCCAACAAGGAGTCTGGGGAACAGATCAGCTCAAGTAAATGACATCCGTCTACACATCTTGAGGGTTTTCAAGCCCTTACAGGGATGTGTTCCTGAATGGGGTTTGTCAGGAGCAGACAGATGGCAACATGGGATCGATTAGGAGCAAAAGCCCCACAAAACACTGTCAAATTCCTGAAGCAAGAACATAGGGAAAAATAGAAATGTACTTAAAGCGTAGATAACTATAACAGATAGTTGCACATTTCCAGAGAGAAATGAAATTAGCATTGGTGATGCAGTGTAATAGGGAGAGAGAATATTGTGGTCTATGTCATGATCACTTGCTTTCGGTTTTATTGCGACTCCGGTGCTTCAGTCATGTTTGTGTGCAGAACCGTTTCCTTCAGATTGCATTGCCAAAGGTTATAGATTCGTTTGGTAAATGGTTTGAAAAACACCCTACTAACGTGCCATCCCTGTTCCTCACCCCGTGCTACTGTCTGTGCCTTGCACCTGATAGCGCCTTTTAGCCTGAAACACTTCTAAAACACTGCGCCTGATAAAGAGGCCATTAAGTCCACAGCAATTACCCCACTGGTAAATAGGTAAATAAGACATCTGGCTTATGGGAGGATAAATGGAGGCACAGCTAAGTGCTTTCCCACACTCGCACAGGAAAGCACAGACATTAGGGCTAACACAGCAGGTGTCCCATTTCCATGTGTCTTGGACTAAATTGCAATATTAAATCACAGTTCCTTTTCCTTTTAGTGACTGTGGTGAATTCTTGTGTTTTGTTCTTTGTGGTGTATTTTTTAGGTTTGGGCTGTGCAGCAACAGAATTGACTTAGTTGATTCTGAGTGTCCTGCATATGTAGAAAATAAGTCCAATGGATTGTAACCACAATCTATTACAGTTGTTGGCAGATGGAGATTATCTGTGGATCCAGTTTGCTAATTTGTTGAGCTCCGGCCTTGGCCTTGCCTCTTCCTCCCTAGCAGTCTGCCAGGATAGAGATTCAGGTATCTGACCTCAAAGGTAGTCTGCAGTGTGGTTTGCTTCTGATCCAGTGACTGTACTCCAGAATGAGGTGAATTTGCTCCATGAGGGATCAGTGATGTATAATAAATCTGCAGAGAACAGATATCTGTAGTTGGCTGCCAGAGCTTATAGATAGTTTGCGGCGTCTGTCAGTTAGAGCAAAAATAAGATCTTTAATGTAATGATAAAAGCTCCTCGGGGACAAGGCAGCAACTCAGCTAAGCAAAAAAAAAAAGATATTATGTTAAAATAAATACATAATTATCTACATTTGTTGTAGAAGTGCATTAAAAGTCCTGGATGGCAGGCAAGGGAAGCGACCTTGGTCCTCCCCACAGGCTGCCGTGCTGCCACTGCCCGCCCCGGCCCACACTGAGCAGCGCGTGCCTCCTCCCCACACCGGCTGGAGAATGCATCTTCATAGCATAGAACACCACCACATTTGAAATGGTGGGGGGTTTTTGTGTAGCCATTTTCCTACCGAAGTCGATGGGAGTTGTGTGACTGTGTCTCCCAAGCTGAACCCACCCGTACGATTTTATTTGGAGGGACCTTGTCAGGAGCTGTTTGGAGCCGTAGCTCTTCCTGCTGTATGCTGCTTGAGCATCCTTTTAAAATGAAAACACAGGTCTTGATTCATCCCTTCTTACACCAGTGTCATGCTGCTGGAGATGACTTAAACACTTATGCCGCTGTTATGGCACTGCTGTCTTACGTAACCACATAATGAATCATGCCCTTTTGTATTTTAGGATGGCTTTTATTTTATCTTATTTTTCTTTGTATGAACAACCGCATCTTTCAGGTGACCACCATGTATGCTACGCCTGAGTTTTTTAGGTTTCATACCCTATGAATTCCTTGTGTTCTTTCACTATCTTGAACAAAAGAGTGAAAAAGATTTTAAGGATCTGTTTGTCAGACATGTAGTCCTAGAGCTATTCCTTTCTCATTAAAGTGATTGTGATTTGACGGAGGAGGCTCACAGTGATACAGAGCAGCGGTTGAGTGAAGTTCATTAAAGGGAAGGCATGTATGTAGGTGAAGAGAATGGGGTGTACTGCTTGACTTCTGCATAGGCTGATACATAACCCAAAATACAGCAAACTTTAAAAAATAGCCTAAGAATACCTAACCGTGTATTTTCCATGAACCATCATGTCAGAGTTTTAAAAATCATTTAGTGATTGTCAGTGAAATGCGTATTTGTCCTGTAGAACATTTCAGCCCATGTAATTGTGTGCTTGTTTAGCCTGGATACATTGTCAGAAACAGTAAAATTAAATATGTGCTGCTCATTGCATCCTTCTGTCCAGTCTCAGGAGCCATGCCACTCGGCTTGTGAAGAGCGCTTGTTTTCCATCTTATCTTGTTCTGGGCTCCTGTGATTTGCCAAAGCGTTTGATTTAATAGTGTCATATGCAAGTAAGCTTACAGCTTCTCCCAGCTGGGACAAGCGGGCTGACCAGTGTGCAGGTGTAGAGGAGAGCGTGGGCTCAAGGGGGTCCTCAGTTTGGCTTTCTTTTTCCCATCCCCACACAAGGGCTGCCCAGCAGCACTTGGTGGAGAGAAGCAGTGGACTGAGCCTTTCCCCAGCTTGTCCCTGGGCTGAGCGATGCCCCCAGGGGCACACCCGGTGCATTTCTGCCACCAACTGTCCCTGGGACCAGGCGGCTGCTCACTCGAAGCAGCTCCTGCAGTGTATGGGATCTGAACGTTGGCTCCTCGGCATCAGCTCTCCCATCTGCTCCCTCTGGGCTGCACTGCCACCGCTCGCTAATGTAGATAGAGCCCGTATAAGCGTAGTCCTTTGCCCTGACAATGTGCGATAGGGCCCAGTCTGTCCCTCCCTCCTGCAGCCTTTCAACTCATCTATTGGAAATTCAGGGCATCCAGCCTTTTGTAGGATGGGTATTAGGAAGTATGCTGCATGGCAGAGTTGTTTATGCTTGCTTTGTTAGCTCTTCCAGGATGTCCGATATGTTTGAGTCAATAGACCTGCTGTACGTGGCTTAATTTTGCCATTTCTTGTCTGATGCACTTGGTACAGAGTTAGCATGGGTTTAAGGAGCACTTTGATATAATACCCTGTGCAGAATTTTATATATAATTTACCCTAAGAGAGCATTCAGCTAACATTGTCCTCTCTATGTAAAATAGATTGTCATATATAAGTTTGGTACCTGCACAGAAAGTAAATATTGTATGAAGCGTGCATGTTGATTATAGCCAAGAGAAGTGAAATGTGATTAAATTCTCAGAGTGATTCAAAAATTGGTTTTGGTGAGTTGGAAAGAAGAGAATTTTGTGCATATTTTAATACTGAGCAGTGCAGTGGAGACCTGCTGTAGCTAATGGGAATGGCTGGGGCATTTATAATGAATTACTGGCAAAGAGCATTTTTCCACCTCAGGGAAATAGCACAAACCAAGAGATAGGGGAAATAATCAAAAGCTTCATCTAGTTAAATTTGCATGTCAGTATAAATCATTTTTTACCATGAATGCTCAAGTGCAGACTATACCTTAATACAGTTCATTCTTTTCAGTGATAGGGTCTTAGATACAGCTGCAGCACATTTTTCTTTTCATTGCAACACCTTGCTCTACGCTGGATAAACATGCAACATCCTCACAGCGAGGAGGGCTGCTCTGGCCCTCCCGCAACCCGGCGTCATGCTGACAGCCCTGACTGCTCCCGCGGCCCCCCAGCAAAGGTGGGAGAGGGGGCAGGCGAGGTGTGGGATCAGCGCTGGGACAGGAGCATGCTCTAAGGAGGTTCCCGGGCATTGTAGGACCAGCCCGAACTGATAAATGTTTTCTGACACCTTCAAGCATGGATACTGCTCTAAATTATGCCAGCAGCTCAGCTTAGCAGATGCAAACGATTTTACTTTGGTTCAGCCTTACAGCAGTGTCGCAGCGCGGAGGGGGATGCTGGCCGGTGCCCGGCACGGGATAAGCCTGGTGGGTCTCCGTGCAGCATCACGGGCCCCTGGTAACGCTGCTCGGATGGGCTCTCCCTGGCGCAGGCTGTGCTCACAGGCTCAGCCCATTATCAGGGAATCTGAACATGAGTTTTTAGGGTTAGTTGTGAGCTGGGCTGTGCCTAGTAGTGCAGCTGTAGAGCCTGCTGCTCACAGACTTGTCTCCCACTTGCTGAAGGGACCAGCAGCCTGTCGCTGAGCTTACTGTGGCTGTCTGGCTCTGCTCTGTGATGTGGGATACTCCTGGGGGTCAAGACCCTGGAGAAGCAGAGTGTTTTCCAGCAGCAGTCTTCCTTAATGAGATACGTGCTGGTCTTTCTTAATGATATGTGCTGTTACTGAGTGATAGGGTGGAGAGATGGGTGCTGTTTCGTTCAGGTGCTTGTCTCTGCTGGGATCAGTGTGATTCCAGATTTTGGGAGACAGACTGCCTGCTGTCTCCAGCAGAGAAGGGGGGAGGGCATCACCCTTGCGTGGGAGAATTACTACAAGACTCAGCAAGCTGAGTCTTGGAGCTATTATGCTGCTTTTCTCTACAAGTCATTCTCCAGGCATCTGAAATCCACAGAGGTGCCGCTGTGCATCCATCCCTCACTGCAGGTGGTGGGAACTGAGGATACTCAGCACCTTCTAAGATGAGGCTTCGTAAGAGGAGCCCAAGCATGAGAAAGTGATCCTTCAGGACTGTGCACTGCACAGATCCTGACAGACCCGCAGTTAGACGCCTGTGCAATGGTTTCCTAACAGAGTGGCTGTTAAAAATCAGCAATGAAATTGCTGTTTGTGCAAGAATGGTTTCAATGTCCTATGAGATAAATAATATACATGTGAAGTAGATAAAAGACTAAAAGTGCATCGACTCTCTTTGTTAGTCATTTGCTAATCAATGCCAAAGTCCTTGGGTGAAAAGACAGAAAGTCTTTATAAGCTCAGACTTCAGATGTTGCTCAGAGCAGAAGTTTGGGATGCAGCAAGCTCAAAAATGTGGCTGAAATGGCAACATAGCTCATAAGGCCCAGTTTTTCAGTCCATTGCGCTGCTCCCTGGGGTCACGGTGACACAAAAAAGCCTTGGCAGAATTTGGAGCTGGACCCAAGTTTGATAGTTTGGCACCTGGATCACACACCGCTTGCTTCCAGCATCGCGTTTCGGCCCCGCGCCAGCAAACAAGGAATACTGAGTTCCAGGACTTCCAGGCTACTCACAACTCTTCACCGTCACGTTGCAAAACATGTTTGGCAAGCGAGAGTTGTAAGCAGATAAGGACTTGAGCAGACGGCGTGAGTTGCAAAGTGCGAGAATAAGAGCATTGCCAGGTTCTCAGCGTGTTCAGTTGGGATTGTATATTAGATCGCCAAACGAGGGATTACGTTGCTATGATTCAGCAGAGCCAATGAGAAACGTGCCACTTCTCTCTCCTGAATTTGGTGTGGGTGCTACACGTTGTGACCAGTGGCGTAGGTGCCTGTGGGGTGAGATGTGTGCCTGCTCCCTGTAGGGCTGGGCTCTTACGCAGTTTGCTGGGAAAATACGTATATTAGTATTTATGTGGATTTTTGAGTTGTTGCTCTTTTTTTTCCTGATACATATGAAATATCTTCAAGATCAGAAGCAAGATAACTTTCCAAATTTACCCTTTTTTTTTTTTTTTTAGAATGTGGCTTAATTAAAAGAAAGTACTATTATGAAACCTCAGCTTCTTTCCTACGCTTGCCTTTGCTTCTAGAAAGCTGTCTGCTTTCCCTTCTTCTGCCCAGAAGGGCTTCCCCTCCCTTCTGTGCTGCAGGTTGAGCTAATGAGCAGCTCTTGTCACAGTGACTCAGCAGCTCTTCTGCCTCGTTACACTCGCTCTGTAACCTGCCGACGAGATGGCTCACCCCAACGGCACTCGCAGCCTGCTGCTAGCTGTGAATGCCCATGTGAAGACAAACATCTAAACAAGGGTGCTGGTGCAATCAAAGTCTCCAAGGACTCCCCAGACTAACAGGAGTTGGTTGGTACTGGAAAACAAACTCAGAACTTGAGTAGAAACGAACCCAGATGACACTAAAACACGAGGATTCAATACGTTTATTGAATCTGCAGAAAGTGTTTTCCACTTAGCACATCATTCAGCTGGGGAACTCATTGCAATGGGATGCCAAGGATGCCATCATTTTTGTGGGTTCAAATATCATTTAGGCAAATTCTTGAAAGAAAAATGCTGCAAAATACGACGATGTCATGTTTGGCTTAGAAATATCCTGAATCATAGCTCACCAGAGGCTGGGGAAGTGTGCTGGGAAAATATCGGGATAAAATTCCCTTTTTTTTGTACCCTCCCATAGGCATCTGCAGTTAGCCAACGGCTTGAGAAAGATGTGCCCTCACTGGTCAGTCCTGTTGCTGCGTCCTGTTGATGTTTTCTTTATGGGTTGGTTTTCAGGAGACTGTTGGTGCTCTGATGAGAAATACCCCAAAGTGCTAGTTAACCCTGGTTGAGGATATGCAGGGAAAAAAGTGGTCGTGGTGAGAGTATGGGACTGGGGTGAGAATGGGCTGCAGGAAAAGCTGAACGAGGGGATGGAAGTGTGCCTGTTCCTGCATATGCCTGTTCCTGCGCCTGTTCTTGTGTGTGCCTGTTGCTGCAGGGCAGGACCCAGAGCTTCGGCTGTTGCAGCAGTGCTAGGACAAACAAAATTTGGCAACTCCTTTGCTAAAAGTAAATAAAGGGCAGTTCAGTTCCCCAAAATGACTATCCATCTATCCAGGTTGGCATCATCAACAGATCTGTCACGTGGGGGTGTTCGGAGTGACTTTATTAAACACATTTTTGTGTCTTTTTATCTCCATGTAGCCCTGCAGTTGCGACAGTGCTAAGAGGAAGTGAATTCAGTTCTGTTCCTACTTGGCAGCCTCAAGAGAAATGTTTACTGCTTTCTGGCCATTTACATCCTTGCAAACCCACTGAAAGCATCCTTTTCCTGGCAGAACTTTTATTGCAAGTGATGAGGTGCGAAAACTGAGAATCCAGCTTGACTGTAAAAGTTCAAATTGTATTTGCAGTGTTGTCAGTCAAAAGGCATCTTTTGAAAAGTCTACTAAGCGAAACTGATGGGGAGTCAGTGGGCAAGAAAAAGGAGTTGTTATCCCCAGGATTCTGAGTTTTATGGTTGCTTTTGGGAACTGCAGCACAACTGAAGGGGGTTTCCAAAGGAAACTCTCTTACTTCAGTCGCAGAGAGCCTGAGTGCCATCCTCTTGGCGTGACTTCTCAGTACTGAAACCAGAGACACCTGTACGAGTCCTAGAAAGCAGGATAAACATGGTGTGTGGTACAGAAGCTGGGCAGGGACAAAAGAAACAGGAAAGTTGTCATATTTAGATTATGTCCTTGAAGCCCTGGTTTCAGAAACTAACTTTTCCATATATAAGCTAATTCTTGGAGGTAGGTCTGCTGAATTCCTGCATGGAAAATCTGAAAAGGGTCTGGGAAAGAAAACAAGTCAGTTGAATAAAAATTGTATCAAGAAACTTGCATTTCCACAGTGAACTGCTTTCATTAGGCAATCTAGGATTAACAAAGGAATCCAAAATTTAGGATGGATTAGGGAGTCTTTGGATGTAATGCCAATATAATAGCTTTTACCAGCAGATTGGATGGTTTAAATAATTGAACAGATAAGACCTTTCATATTTTACGTTCTGTGGATGCTACAGGTGCTATCACATTGTTTTTCATTTTTGTAATTTTACCCAAACAGCACTGAATATTGAGCAGTACGGTTCTTCTAAAATTAAATCCACCGGGGAGCTAAGCAAAACAGGCATGATAATTGGTGAAGTACAGTTCTGTTTATTTAAAGCCTCAGGAGGTATCTAAAAATCATAGCGAGCTAGTTTCAGAAGCACAGCAGAAGAGGCTGTCTGCTTGATAAAGCAGTCTTCTCCTTTCCTTACTCTGATGACACTGAATGCACATTAATGAGGGAGTCAATTTAGACCCTCCATCCTCATCCCCAGAGCATTTTCAGGTGTTAAACAATCCTGTTACAAGATAGCAGTGTTCCTCTTGAACCCAAGTGTTGGTGGGACCTTCATTTGAGCTGGCTGGGAATGGGCAAACCTCAAAGGACTTGTGAGGGTATGTTTCCTTGAACAACAACTCCAGAACCTAATGTTTTATCAAAATGGGCCTAGCAAACTGAAAAGAATGGGCTGTTCCTCACCCTGCCAGTACTCGTGGCCTCCAACTAAACTGGAAGACCTGCCGTATTTTTCAAATGAGGGTATCTCATGGAGCTGGTACACAAATTAGAAGCAGAGTTTCATAAATATGAAGGTTTCAGTTCAGGTTTTAGGCAAAGGTTCACATCAATTCTCATTCCAGTCTCGTTATTTCACACCAGTGTGCTCAGATCTAGAGCATCTGCTGCCAGCTGAGCCATATTGACACTGACAGAAGGCACAATAAGCTCAGAGTAAATAAGTGAATGATCTGAAACAGAATAAAAAGCCAAAGAAATTCTAATAAGTCGAATAGTCACAGTTCAAAGTGCAGATCTGTTCCCTTCACCTGATGAACTAAGAGTTTAATGGGCTTGATATTGCAAACCCTTTCTCATGTAAGTAATCCTTACTCAAGCAAGCAGTTTCATTGACTGCCTGCCAGAGGAAGAATTAATTCATCTGAGTAAGATTTTCAGGATCTGGACAAGACAGCCATTGATTTGCAATATGAAATTTCTGTGTGATTAAAAAATGAACAGGGCATTTAGGAGGACAGTGAAGTTTAGTGACTAAAATAAGTCCCTGCCTGCCTGGAGACAGGTCTCAAGGCCTGGAATGGTCATCAGGAATAGGGAGAGCAGCAGACCTCAGTCCTGGATGCCCAGAGGGTTTATTCAGTGTCGTGGGCAAAACTTGAGCCCTTGGCTTGAAGCCTGCTCTGGAACTGAATGCCCAGGGCTTCATTTTGAGCTATGCAGTAGCTGGACTAATGCTTTCCTACGAAACAGTTCAGCAAGTGCAGAATCAGGTGTTGTGTTGAAATAATCCATCCCTTCAAATGCCTTATACTTTTGGACATTTGCTTTTAGGACTTAAAATTTTCTGGCAGACCCATATGAAAATCTCTAGTTCTCCAGGTGTGGGGGAACATTAGCAGCAGGCTCTTTCTGCAGTGCTATCACGGCCCCAGGAGGGTTGTGATAAGGTTCACCAGTTAGTACAGCATACTTTCTTCTGACACCTTTCTGTGAAAGGCAGTGCATGCCTGGTGTCACGGATGAGCAAGGATGACTGAGTCTGTTACCACCATTGGGCGTCATGAAACTGGAGCCAACTTCACTCACCTATTTTTGAAAATCTTGACTTTAATTTATGCTTTAGCTGCCTCTGTGTGAAACAAAGATTTAGTGTGTATTCTAGACAGAGAGACTGGGAGCTTCCTCCATGGGCAGTAGAGTTCAGCACAGACTTCCTTAGGCTTTTTCTTGGGGAAATTATTGCAGCTGTGATAGAAAAGACCTGAAGGAGCTTTATGCAAATTGTTGATTTCTAACACATTAGTTAATTGTTTCCCAAATTTGCATTTCTAATCAGTGAGATGCCAAAAAACACCTGTACTCTCTAAGTGTTGCACTAACAGTTTATATTTCCTTTAATTATGCTTGTAGGAACAATACCAGAATGGCAAGCATTTATTATAAATAACATCTTACAACTAAACTATAAATAATATTTTTTGTCACAAAATTACGTCCAGCAGCAGTGGCAGGGAGAGGGTATTCCCTGCTCATCAGCCGGTTGCCATTGCACTGATGATATATCTTCCTGAACAGCATTGATTTGATAGCACTAAAAGCACGTGTTTATGCACCATCTCTATCACAGAGCCCAGGCAGTGCTAGGTTTAGAGGCCATACAGTAATTTCCCTGTGGTGAGTCCCTGAAGATCTTGAAATTTTCAGCTGAGAAGGAGGCAGTCTTGATCTGCATGTGGCTTGGGAATATCTGTACTAAGGAGACCAACCTCCTTTTCTGCTGGTAACCGAGAAGATGAGTACAGACACCCTGGCTTGGCTGTGAATCATCCGATGAAGCTTCATTTGCTACCCAACAGCAAACCCTCTGCACTTGCAGCCCTTCATTTTATTATTACGGGGATGACAGTAAAAGAAGACAAGTGATTTTTTTCCCTCTCATTTAATACCAGGCTTTCTGTTGTTGAGCTGTTTTGTTTCCCTCTGGCTCTGACAGTCTTCTAAACAGCAGTTGCTTCTCTTATGAAACAATTGGAGTTGATGTGGGTAATTGTGATAGTTATGGCCTTTACTTTTGATACAGTAATTATCCAATCTGTACTTTTTTACTGAGTCAAGCAATGTTGGTAAAATTAAGTTGTCATTAGACTGATCTCTCTGGAGACTGTTTGCTACAGAAAGGCCAAATCCGAGCATCTCTACTCTTTCTCAAAACAAACATTGAGTAACCTAGAATTGAAAGTTTCCTGTGTCTTGGACCCACTCAGGTTGTGCCTTCCACATACCCACATCAGTCAGCTGCAGCAGGGTCACACACATTATGAAGAGAAGAGTTTGGTCCTTTGACTGGTGTTTTAGCATTTTTAAAGCTCTGTTGGTAGAGAGTCTTGTGAGGTTTTACAGGTCATGTAGTTCTTAAACCCAAATCAAAGCACTTCAGGCTGGAGGGAGAAGTTTCCATTTCTGTAGGACAGCAATAAATACAGAGGATATGTAAATAGCCCAAATTACTCTAAGTAGAGAATTTTGTGAGTTTATATTGATCACTTCAAAAATGGATAAATAGATTTTCCTTCTATCTTCCTGAAAAGAGGGTTCAAAAAACTACAGAAAATTTCATTTCTCTCTAATCTTCAAGGTCCTGAAAGCCTGATAAAATTTTATTTCCTTGGAAAAAGTCTTCTGAAATAATATTTTTGCATCACTACTGACCTGATGCTACAACCATTTAGTTTCTTAATATAATGATAAGGAACGTATCAGTTATACAGAAGATATAGCATATAAATCCATATAGAGAGAATAAATAGAGATGGACGACGTCCAAACCTTTAAGCAGGGTTGTGGAGCTCTGTGTAGTTATATACTGGAACCTGGAATAAAACCTCAGCTGAGATTTGGGGTCGGGGGCAGAGAAGCCTCCAACAAACGAACAATAGAAATAGAGATGTGCCAGAACTCAGGGCTTTTCTCCAAGTCCTGGTCTTTCCAAATGTAAAACTTGGCTCAGGCTCAACCTGGATAGCTCACTTGTTTTTTTTTTTTCTTTTCCTTTTGCAAACAGAAATTACCACAAAGCTACCTCTGTGTTTTAACTTCATAGCATGAATTTAATTTCAATTCAAGATTTATTTGTTCTTACTGACTTATTCAACCCTTCCTCAACACTTTCTACTGGTGCAGAGATATTAGTCCGTTGCTCACATTGGTGTATAAGATTTAGAAGGAGGCAATCATACCCCTAGGGCTAATTGCATCATCTCTGAAAGACTGTGTGTGAATAATGCTTTGCTATGGCTGGTTAGAAGCGGAGCATTCTGCTTGAAAAGTTATGTGCATGCAGGCCGGCAGTCACCTGATAATACCCATACCTCCTTGAAAGCTTCTTCCAGTCCATCACATATGAGAAGCTGCCATGCCAGTTCAGTAGATATTCTTATGAGAAAGCTGGTCTTATGATCAGGCTGTATTTGTTAATTGGGATATTAAGAGTAAAGAATTGTATTTCTGCTTAGAAAACCCAAGGTTTTTGTGATTTATACTTGCCCATCATTCATGCCCACATCCAGAATCCATCAATCTCATTCCAAGGCTGTAACCTTGCCTGCCAAGTCACACCAATGCTTTGTTTTTATGGTCAAGTAATAAATGATAGGGGGCTGCAGTTGAAATAGTGATAGTCAGACACTCAGCAGTCATTGTAGCCCTTTTCTAATACCAGCAGCTCTGGGAAAGGCCCCTGATTAGAGCACTTGGTCACTGTTTCAGAGCATGCTGCTGATGCAGGAAGGGTTGCACTGGGATATGCCAACAGCAAACTGGAACCATCAAAGGGAGCATGTGGAATGGCACATTACAAACAGTTCTGGTATCTACCTCTCCAAGCATTTGTTTTGCTTTCTCTCCTAACAAGTCACATCAGCATTTATCACTATTCGTGTCACTCTGTCACTTACAAAGTGTTTTATCAGTACATGGTATTGTGTGACACCGCAAGCACAATACAAAGAGCACTGTACCAAGTGGCAGTTCAGCTCGAAAGAGCTCATTTCATTTCTCAGTGTGATTTATATCCACCATCAATTTGGATGTTGCATACATGCTCTCAAGCGCGAGTGAACTGCCCCTTGCGCAGTGTTTGGCCGCTCTCACAGAGCCTCCTCCCTGAGCCCTGATTGCGAGTGGCACGCTGCATGGCGTGCTGCATCGGTTGATGCTGGGGATGCTGCAGCTACACGGTATAGGTGCGAGCCAGGCTCCTGTAATTCATGCCTGCTCCTAGAGAGGCATTGCTGCAGAGGAGGGTGAGGTGGGGTATAATCAAAATGCATGGCCGCACGTAGCGGTGAAAGGTTCGCACTGAGTCCTGGTGCCCTGACCTTTTCTCACAGAGGCTCCCGATGGAGGAAACTTCAGTATCTTTAGCCTCTTCTCCAAACTGATGAAATCGCTGTATACAGGTTTACATTATGCATAATGCACAAACAGCTCAGAAATTGGCTTGCATCAAAATCTGACATCGCAACAGCTCAGGCATTATTGAAAAAGGAGGTGGGGAAAGATCTGAGATTAAATTGGGAGCTAAATGCTGCAGCAAGGAGCTAGGCAATCTTTTCTGTGCTGAGCCAAAGCAAGCCCCAAATGTCCGTGGGCCAAGTCTGTTCTCATGCACTTAAGCCCACATAGGTCTTGTAGGAGAGAGAGAGAGAAACTGGTTAAAAATAGCTGAACTCTTCCTGTTCGGTTTGGTTGCATCCTGGGGAAAGGATAAGAGCAGTAGTAATACTTTCATGTCTCCTGCTTTTTAAATCTCTGAACATGAATCACTGAGACTACAGTACGCAGAAGGATGAAATGCTACTGCTTGGCCAAGCTATGGCCCGTCAGTGTCAAAGCCATCGCTAACTCCAGTGAGGTCAGGTTTTCACGCTGATATTTTCATTTGCAGGGCTGTGTTTGTAAGCTTTTGGAAGGAGCTGAGGCATGCCCTTCTCCACCAGTTCCTTTCTTCTAGCCCTTGATCTCCTTTTCTTTTTATGAGTCTCTGTGAGCATGTGACACAGGCTAGGGAAGCAACCACTCAGAAGTCCTATTACTCTTCAAGCTGACCTTTTCCTGGATGATATTATGATCCTTTTGTCCTTAGTGGGCTCCTGGTATCCTACTTAGCAAACACCTTGACATGCAAACATGTGGACAGTTCAAAGTACAGTTATCTAAGCCTAGAAAAAAAGAAAATACGTCTTTAGGGCCCAGTAATTGATGCACAGTAGAGCTGTTATCACCATGGGGTGGAGCAAGAAACCTTTCCCAAGATCTTGGCTATTCTGTTGTGATTTTTCCCCCCTGCCTGTATGCATTACAGTGGATGAAAGCAAATTAAGGATCTGAGTCCAGCCCTTTGCCCGCATGTGTGTACCTGGCGCAGCCAGGAAGACAGGCTGAGATCAGGCATGTAGGGATGAGGGAGGATTGGAGATCCACATCCAGTGCTCCACGCTGTAAGTGCAAAGAGGATGAGTATTAGTTGAAAACCTACAGGTATTTTTGTGCCTTATTAAAATTGTGCTTGCTTGGTTTGGATATTAAAGCTTCTCTATTACTTCAACTGACTCTCCTCCAAATTCTATATAATAATTCCGGGAAGATTTGACTGGCAGCAAGCACTGGATATTTACATTTCAGAAACCATTGCTTTTATTTTATCAGTGGGGTTGCTGATAGGACCTCAAGGACATCTGGTGGGATGTAGATTTAGATTCACCTGTTCATGTACTTTTCTCCTCTTAAATAAGGCAATTTTCCTAAGAAGTGCTTCGTAAGAAAAATATTTGAGACGCTATCTGGAGAGTACAACATTTCAGTTGTAATGAATCCTATTACAAACAGATGATGTATTATGATTTTTTTTCTGCAGCATGACAGTGGAGTGTATTTTGAAGGGCCTTGGAGAGTGCATGTATTTAATAATCGGTATAGAAGGAAATTGTCGATGATTTCGAAACCCTGGTGACTCAAAAGTTGTGGTTTTATTTAAGCACAGATAACAGCCAGTTGAAAAACTTTCACATGCCTTTTCATCTTTTATTTTCTTTATTTCCTATTTCTTTTTCCCTGGAAGTTAATATAGCTACTGCAACATAACATCAGACTGTTGAAAAGCAAATAAGATGTTCGGGAGAATTTTATTTAAATTTATTTCTTCACAAAATTTATCAAAGAGAAGTACATCAGAACAATGGTGCCTTGTTTCCTTAAGTGTACATACTGTGTTTGTGTGCCTGCTTGGCCATCTGATGATACATCTGACTCTAGTCCTAATGACATTAAAATCCATTAACCAGTTCTGACAAATTACAGCAGACTGAATGATATTATGTTCATGCAGGTTTCATGAAACAAGGCAGCTGGGAAAGAAAGAGAGAGCTGACCTGCTCATGGCCATAAGGAAAGAAAGGCTGCAGCATAGCTCAACACTTACCAAGG
>NW_009201832.1:27608-31614 GCF_000690835.1 Fulmarus glacialis | reverse complement strand
GAATGCCCTCAGGTTGGGAACCATCAACACTTACGCTTTCTTAGACACTGGAGAATCCAACTGCTCAACCCAGACCCTGGGAAATAAGCCTTTGTTCAAGCAACTGCTTGTGAAACTGCCCAGTTCTTAAGGCTCAACCATGAATTATCTGCTGTGTAGTTGTTAGGGCTATTGGTTATTTCTGGTGTATCAGATGCTGCTGAGGATATAACCAAGAGCAGTGTCCGTAGTGCAGCCATGGTATTGCGGTTTCCCATGGGAAGAAGGGCCGGAGTCAGAGAAGTCTCATTGAAATATCGAGTTTGTCCAGAGGCCAGGAGTGCAGTAAATCGGTGTTCTTGGCTATGTTACCTACTGTACAACTGTGTTTAATAAGCAATCTGCATCCAGCAAGCTGATATATTTGGAAGTTGTTCACTCCTTTGGCTGTATGGCATGCCAGAGCTCTACTTATCTGTATTGCTGCTTGTAATGGGTAAAGAAGGCAGAGAATCAGGGTTAGGGCAATGTCTGTAATCAAAGACTGTAGGAACACATTAGTAATATTCACCATTACTGCAAAGGCTAAACACCAGTCATAAGCAAAGATTTGTTGTAAGACAGGCAAGGATTTTAATCATAAAATCATTCCTGAATCAATTTGTGTGCTTTATTGTCCTAGCTGTGGCCCTGGTCCTACAAGCAGAGAGCCAGCATCAACCTGCAGCATTTCTGTTTCCAGGATTGGAAACTGGGAAAGCATGTATTTGTGTGTGCATATGTGTGTATTTTAAATGCTTAGCTTTTCCTTTAAACCCAGCAGATCAATCAAAGTACCGTATTTCTTTGTAAAAGGAAAGACATTCTCATTAATTTTCATTCCCCGCATGTAGCTTATTGCATCATACTGAAAAATCTCATCTGAGAAATCCTTTCATAATGCAGTATGTTGCAGAATAAAAAATGGAACCATTTACCCCATGGATATTTTGTCTTTCAGGGATTTGGACGATACCATTAGTCTGTTGGTTGTAGCAAGTGTTTCTTTGCTAACCCAGGTGCACTAATGTAATTCATCAAGGTGCATGAACACAATTTGTTTACTGCTAGCTTTGGGTGCTGAGGGGCATGTGTTTCCTCTAAAACTTCTGCAAATTAAATTTGGTATCTTCATCTGCCCTGTCCAGCATCCTTGCTTCATTTGGAAAATGCCTGCAAGTTTAGACACTCAGCAGAGTGTCTGGAGGTTAAGTAAATGCAATTATCAAAGTAGTAAGTCCCATTAAAATGTTGGGGATATCTATTACAGACATATTGCACCTTCAGTCCTTGATGCTTCACCTCTGCCCCGCATTCCTTTTTTCTTTTAGATCCAAGCAGGTAAGTGTTTTAGCAGCCCAGTGAGCCTCAGCTATCACAGAGTATCACGGCGGCGTGGTGGTCATGCCCGGGATCCGAGCTGTCCGGGGACATTAGCTACTGTCCTGCTGAGCTGGTGGGTAGGCATCCCCCTGACCAGGAGACATGTCCAACCCACCACCAGGCAGCAGAGTTCATGCTGAAATGCAATCCGGGGGTGACCAAGGTGCAGAATTCAGGTTTCCCATCAGATGGGGTAAGTTTTCATTGTTCTTGGCTCGTGCAAGCTGGGATAAGGAGTGTATTTGTCTGAAGAGCAGCAATGCATATTCCCCAAAATTTTGCTTTATGAAAGGCTGGTGCAGGCACTGAGTGTCCAAGATGTGTGTGTGTCCTTGTGCCTGTAGTGCAGGACTCCCGCTATGTGCATGAGCTCAGTAGATCGGTAAACACGGCTCTCCCAGTTGTCGCTGTGCAACTGTTTGGGTACCCTTTCCCAGCCCAGGGAGCTCCCAGACCTCAAGGCAGAGCCCAGGCAGCCTCCTCTACCATGAACCCACAGACACCCCACTCTTACCCTCACGTGCTTTTTATGCTAGTGTTCTTCTGGGTTGGGCATCAGTAATTCTCTGCACAGCTTTTATCTGGGTAAGAGACTAAAAAATCCATCTGCTGTTCGTTACTGTCATTGACCAGTCAGCAACAGAAACGTATGTGTCTGCTGACAGCGGCCTTCCCTGAGATAATAAAAGACCATCTAATTCAAGGTAGGGCAGGCTTTATTAGCAGAAATCATTATTGATGAAAAAGAAAAGATTAGTTGAGAGAGAATTCTAACCTGCACAGCCTCATCTTATCTTTTAGTCTCTTTTTCCTTGATATTTTCTGCTCCAAGAGTAAAAACTTTAATATAAGCCCTACATTTTTGCATGCATGCATATTCAGGGTTGTAAATGAAAGGAGAGTGACAGTTTTGCATTTAGTAACTTCACACCCACACACCTCTTTTCTTTCTGATGCTGACACTTCAGCCTTTGAAACAGCTCCCAAGAGCAGTCCTTGGATGCAGACAAGTGAGATCTAAAGAGGGAACCTGGATCTGCTACTGTTTGCACATGGCACCTGGAAAGGGCTTTGAAGAAGGGCACTTTTCTAGATGAGTAGCTCAGAAATTATTTCTCATTAACTTGGGAGAAAGCCTAAAGCCAGTTTAAAGAAGAGACTAAGTGTGTGAAGTTGTCTAAGGGCTTGTGAAGACTGGGGAGAGAAGCTAAAATCCTGTACCAGCGACACTAAAGGTGAGCTGGGCTCTCCTCCTGCCCACAGGACAGGCCACTGGCTTCGGTGGGACTCCAGGCAGGTTTTCTGATCCCAGGAGCTCCTGCTGGCTTTTGCCTACCGGTTTCCATGGCCGTGAGGTGGATTTGTGGGTACAGGCTGCCCTGCGTCACCCTGCATCCTTAGCAGCGGGGCAGAAAGCTGGTGTGGCTGTTGGTTATACCCAAAGCCCCTCTCTGGCGTGGTCCTCCCTTGCAAGGGGGAGCAAAGGGTGAGTTACCGCCTCCCAAGCACAGGCTGTTTCCTCTGCCAGGTTGGTACCAGAGACTGCGCTTGATTTTCCCTAACTTCAGTGGCTCCCTCTTCTCCTCTTATTGCATCTTTTTTTATAAACAGCTTATTAATTTTTACTACAACTGACCTCTCTTTTCCTTTCTTCCTGTCACTTCCCCTCTTTTCACCTCCAGTTTTCTCAATATTTTATGTATTACATTTCTCCCTTCCCCCCCTTGTCCCCCCTCCCGAATTTATTACACTCCTCTTTGCCAGCAGAGAGGGCAGATTTCCTTCCCATCGCCCCCTCCCTCCTGTTCCCAGAATCGTTGCAGGCCTGGTTCAAAGCTTGCTGGAGCCAATTGCAAGTGTCTGACTATAAAAATAACAAAATACATTTCACATTTTGGAACAAAAGGAGTGGTTTGAAAACCTGTTTCTTCTCCCATTTGCTTCAGAGGACACCCTGGCTTGGAAGGGCTTTTCTTTTCCAAACACTCGGCTCAAAATAGGCATTTATTACAAAGAAAGTAATTTTCAATTTGGAATGGGAGCGGCAGGCACACATATTCAACTCAAATCCTATATATTTTGGGTAATTTAAAATTACCATAGCTAGGAAGCCTGCGTGGTGTAAGCCCTAATGATCTTTAGCCATTCACGGCAGAGCACAGAGTTTCATGAGCTGTTTAAATTAGCATCAGAGCGTGTTTGCCTCTGGGAAATAACAGTCCGTTTCTCCCAGGTAAAATGATGTGCTTGAATTGCCTTTGCAAAAAACCTTTGGATGAACTGCTTAGGAATGTGATCACCTCTGTGAAAAAGAAGCTGTATCATTTAAGCACCATCATTTTTATTCAAACGTCAGCTTGTTAAAAAAAAGTAAGTGAAAGTGGGCAAAAAGTGTGCTGCTTGCTAGCAAAGGTATATGAGCTTTCAAAGTCTGAAAGTCTGACTGGGGCTTGGGCATTATTAGGTTTGTTATTTTCTTCAAGGGGCCAGAAAAAGGAGCCATGGAAAAATCCACTGATAAAAATAAGGCTGGAAACTGAGCAGAGAATTACCAAAGGGGAAAGCCAGTCTGAGAGAGGGGAGAGGGAGAAGGAATTAATAAAGC
>NW_009201832.1:23430-27596 GCF_000690835.1 Fulmarus glacialis | reverse complement strand
GCAAGCAGAGTAATATGAAATGTGCTATAGGGCAAGTATATTACAAATCAGACAGCCATCCATCACATCTGAGATTGGATTATGCTTAACTAAGTACAGCTGAGCAAAGTATTTAAATTTCTTTTTCACATAGAAAATTACTCAGGGAAAAAGAAGTGTTGGGAGAGAATTAATTAGTGGTGGGGAAAGTATATGTACTGGAAGTTGAACCCTTTGACACAGGGAGTCATGCGTGGGTGAGCCAGATGAATGCAGACATTAGTAATGAGGATTAAATAAGGCCATGTTTCCTGCTTAATTTCTTCATGGGTTTAAAACATTTAATAATTTTCCTCAGAGGAAATAAATTTTCTCCAGGACATGTGTATTTTCTCCCTGGGCACATGTGTATATTTTTCCCTCTGGTCTGCAATGCAATTTTGCACAGGAAATTTTAAACCATTTTTTATACCAGTCTGTGGCAGCAAGACCGTTGCATAGCTTTCTCCCACCAAAGAAACTTGCAAATCCTTTATCTGACTTTCTAATAATGAATTCATTTGTTTACCTGAAAATGAGTTGTTCATTTCGAATGAGAGAGTTCTCCTTTTCAGTGCAGCACCGCTAGGATTTGAGTTTAGTGGCAGAATTGCTGAAAAGAGACATTTGCAACATTCTTTGCAGCTCTACGGGAGGGCCCAAGCGGGAGTGTTTGAACTCTCAGCGGGGTTTTGTTACTTGCTCATCCTCCGCTCTCTCACCGAGCTGCTGCTGCCGCAGGCGTGGGTCCCAGGGGCAGCATCAGTCTAGGGTGCTGGCAGGGAGGGCGAGAGCATTGCACCGGGCGGCCGCGCTCACCGCGGTGCCTCCCCTGCAACGAGAGGGCTGGGGGTACTGCCTCTGAGTCAAACCACAGCCCTGCAACACGGGTACTCATCACTTATTTATTTGCAAAATCATTTAATCCACCCCTTGCGAAGCAGCGCTCGTGTTTCTGAGCGAGGGCCTGGAGGCTCACGTCGAGCGGCAAGTGGCAGCGACCGGGCGGCAGATGCTTTGTCTGTGCGCAGGCATCTCGTGTGCCCTCTTGGCATGCACGGTCCTTCCAACGGGCTGAGGAAGGCTCTCACCATCGCAAGAAACAGCCCTGTGAATGTGAGTCTTGGGACCTCCGAAAGGCAGAAATTACTCTTTAATAACCCCTTTATGGTAGAAAACCGCTGGCAGGGTGGCTGGGCACTCTGGGAATAGATGAGTTACAAAGCGTCAGGCTCTGCTAAGACCCCAGCAGCTATCATTGAACATGCTGATGGCAGATGATTTTCAATATAGTTCATCCTGCTTGATTTTTTTTTTTGTCTACCAAGCTGAACAAAGGTTTTCCCTAAAGTTTCAAACCTCACTTTGGCTGTAGAAGTAATGGCAGATGTTTTGGGCGTGGTTTTATGTGGGGAAATGCATACTTTTCAGATTTTCCTCAACTTGAAGATGATTTGAAGGTACATGTTGAAATTTTCCAGAAATTTTTACATGGAGCTTGACACTAAGGAGAAAAGCATCAGCACGAGTGGAAGACATTTAAGATTGTCAAAGTGGTGTGAAATATGAGAGTAGAGGGTTAGCACGGAGACTGTTTCCTCCAACCTAAATTAGGTATGCAATCAAGCCTTCCCTTTGGTGCTGCGGGCGAACCAAGTCGCACTTGATGGTAAGGATCCATTTATAACTGGTTTACAAAGGGTTAGCCCATGATAGCCGAGGATTTGGACTTTTCCAGTAATTTTTGTTTTAATATTTGTAGCCTGTGATAAAGAAGTTTTAAAACCTTCAGGAAAATTGCTATTCTTTTTTATTAGGTGGGAAGGGGCAACCACAGAGCCAGATGCAGCGATGCTGCTGTCAGCTTCTTCCTTAGCTGGATCTGGGAGCGAAGGCAGGACTGTGTCCCCAAGTCTGCAGCCTGATTTCCAGAGCTCTGTACACCCAGACCCTCTGGTCCCACCAGGGGCAAGGGACGATATAAGTAGGCAAAAGCAGACAAGTCCCAGGGCTTGTCTACATGAGAGCAGTCGGACACATAGGTTGTCCCCAGTACGTCCTAGCCACCAGGTATGCCACACCATTGGTGCCAGCAAGGCTAACCCCTCTGCAGGTCTGTGTTGCTGCCAGCGTGGGTGACATCCCTCTGGTCCCTGGCACAAACACACAAATGATGATCCAGCAGCTTGTAGAAGTAATGCTACCTTCAGAGCCCAAAGTGCTACTGTCTGACCTGTGGTCTGACCTATTGAGCTGTAGGAGTCTATCTCTTAAATGAAGGAAGACAAAGATGTAGCTAGATTCAATACAAATTTTTAAGTGCTTTTTGTTCTGTCTGATTGTTTTTATGAGACTTTAAAATACTTTTCATCTCCCTGCTAGAATTACTTTTCCATATCAACTGAAGAGTTTACCTGAATCTTTTCAGGTAATCTTTGTGCTTTTGTACCCAGAGATGGATTTTCTGAGTCACCATTGCCCAGGATGTGAGTTGTCCAAGCTCTGTCCTTATCTCCCTTTCAGGAAACATTGTGGAACCTGCAACATCTTATCAGAGACTTGATTTTGTGAAAGCAGCAGTTGCTTTTGCGCCTTCTCAAAAGTGGGGTCTAAGTACCAGGGTTAAGCAAAAACATTGCATTAGCATTTCTCATCTGGATGCAAGTGCTCAGAGAAACCCAGCATTCATTACAGTCCTATATTCATTCTTGTTACATTAGCAGTGCCTGTTTTGGTGGAGGTTAAATCAGCTCAGCGCTAGCTAAAGAAGGTGGTAATTTAATAATGGTGATTTGCTCATTTAAATATTTTTTTCTCTGTAAATTCTGTCTCATTCTTGTTCGTTGCTGTTTGTGTTCTGCTATTCATTGCACCCGTTTTCTCCATAGTAATGATTGCTCTGGAGCTCCAATTCCCATACAAACTTTTACCCAAGCTTTGCATTTCTTATAACCATTCCCAAGAAGGAACAAATTAAATTTCTATTGCAGGGAAGCGCATAAGGAGGTTGGTGGTGGTTGAACCAGAACAAGGAGCATCTTCATGGTGGTTCCTGGAGTGGTGGTGTTCACTCAGGTCTATTCAAGGTCTCACTTGCCATGAGAACTGATTTTGATGCTAGACGTTGCTTCCTGCGTATAGTTTGCACCTAACAGTAACCTTACCTACCTATTTGAGGCAAAAGAACAAAAGGCAGCTGGAGGAAGGTCTTGTATCATGACCGCACAACCTGGCGGTGACCAGGGCTGCCCGCTGATTTAACCTCTCTGAGCTTAGATGTGGTGTCACAAGAAAGGTGCCATGAGCAGCGTCTACCAAGGTTTTGCTGTAGGAAGAAGGGTGATTTTGCTTGTTTCAGCTGCAGTCTGTAAACAAGGTATTTTTAGGCCCTTCTTAGGATGACCCTCACGAAAGGCAAAGAGCACTTGAAGTCTGTCTCATGGCCACGTTGCTCACTGGCTCCCAGGGAGCAGGGGGAGCAGCAGCCCGGGTGAGGGCCAACTTCCCTCCTTTTCCAGAATTTCACAGGAAAGCTTTTAAAATGCTGATGGCTGTTTTCATTGTGCTTGTACTCAGAAAGCCACCTGGATGGTAGCGCTTCTCCTCCAATCTCATCTCAGCCGTTCTACAAAATAAATTACTGTCAGTCTGTGGTACGTCTGTGCTTGGTGCATTCAGACCTCTGAATATTGATAACACGCGGCTGATCTTACAGTGTAATAAATGAACAGTTAATGTGAGGCCAGAACAAAATTGTCTTTCCAAATCTCAGTTCTGACCAAATGATCTTAGTCCTAAATACCCAGAGAGTACATTAAGCACTGAATTTGGTATGGCCTTGTGCTGAGCCTCGGGGAGCTGAACAGTTTATGTAGGGCAGGCAGAGAAAGGAAGATATCAGCCCTGTTTTGCAGCACGGAATAGGATGCACAGGGGGGAGAAGGCCAAGGTGATGCTGCGGTTGGTGATGGATGGGACACAGAGGGGCATCCCGGGAGTGCTGGGTCCCCTCCGTATTCTGCTCTGACAGAGCAACCTCGGAGACGGTGTGGTCCACTTAGCACTAAATCATTCTTTATTAAAAAGAACATAGGCTTATCGGGCATTTCATTTGCTGTCTCACTGCTTCTGAATACGTTGTTGTGGTT
>NW_009201832.1:1275-23412 GCF_000690835.1 Fulmarus glacialis | reverse complement strand
AACCGCTAGCTGGTAAAAGCATTTTCTTTTTATGTGGAGAAGTGGTAAGGGCTAAGTTACAACCTCCCTGAAAGTGTTTTCCTGTGGGAAACAGTCTCCTGCACATCAGACAATACATTTGCTCTTCCAGGTCAGTCTCTTTATAAGTAATTCTGCAAATCTGTCCTTTTTGCCCCTGATAATAATCAGAAGTGGCTCCATTTCTGTACACTGAGCCTCTGGACACATCTTGCAACCTTCTGGTGATGTACTGTGGGTGGGACTAAGAGAAGGCATACCCAGGATGGAGCTCATCTGGGAAACCGCTGTACGAGTCAAGATTTTGCTTTTTCTTACCAAGATCGATTTTTGCAATGAAAAAGTTAATCAAGCCCTGGAGATCTTTCTTACAATTCAGTTACAGTAGTTACTGCAAATCTCCCACTTTACTATAAAAAGAACTGCTCCGCTCTTAATTGGGAAATGTGCTCTGAGTACATAAGGGGCATCATTTCAAACTTGCTGGGATCTGAATAGCATCAGTAGAAATCATTAAATAAAACAGATGTTTTCCATCTGACAGTCAATCCAAGGATAGTGGTTAGACCCTTTAATGGAACTTAATGAGACACTTAGCAGTCCATTTCCTACTGCTCCTGGCTTTTACTTACAGCATCATCCCATCAGCGTGCGGCATCTTGCAGGCGGAGCTGTGAAGGTCACTAAGCTTGTCTGAATATGGCAGCGGTTTGAGCCCAATGCCTGCACACAGTAGCGTTCACACACTGAGTTAAAAGGGTCTTCTCCTGTAATATAGCTTTTCTGACCTGTAGGAACGTTTTCTCTGCAAAGTCCTTGAAATATTTGGAAAGCCAGTGCTGTCCTCAGTGCAACAGAGCAGCGTCCCTTGCTGTCAGTGAAAGGAAACCTCCTCCTTCAGCAATCAGCTTTCCAACCCCACCTCACGCTCCTCCTGGGGTGGAAATGCTGGGAGCAGAGTTGGGGTTCATCCCATACCAGCGCAGAGGATGCAGA
The DNA here is from genome assembly GCF_000690835.1 of Fulmarus glacialis. Taxonomy (NCBI): domain Eukaryota; kingdom Metazoa; phylum Chordata; class Aves; order Procellariiformes; family Procellariidae; genus Fulmarus; species Fulmarus glacialis. Next base: position 22,398 of record NW_009201832.1, on the reverse strand, counting down.
GGTCGATGGCAAAGCCAGGAAGCAGCACTGGGAGCAATCCCCACGTGGGAGCTGGCAGGTGAAGGGTGCCAGGTTATTTGGGATGGGGGGGGTCACTGAAATCAATCCTGGCAATACTGGGGCTAAAAATGAGTCAAGCAGAGGAAGGAGGGGATTTCTCAGGTTCTCCACAGGTGAAATTGCATGTTAAGTACAATGGCAGTGAAACAAAAAGGAAAATGTTGTGCAGACTGTTGGCAAAGATGCCTGCTCTTGAGTTCATTGTAGCTTTGAGGTCACTGAAAACACTGATACTTTGCCTTCCCAGTCACAAAAACAAAAGGGATTTTTTTTCCCTGCAAAAGGCCAAGCAGTAAAGCAGACAGAATCAAGAATTATTACAGTTCACTGTTAGCCAGGAAGGAACAGCTGAGACTAATCAGCTTTCATTTAAAAGTATAGCATTCCCACTAAGCTCTTGTTGCTGCTGGTTTTATATTCTTATTCTTATTAATCACTGCTATTATGAATTCAAATGGATGACAGCTTTAGGAAGATATTTGGGGAACCAGGATCAGGGATCCTCTGGATGAGGTGCTGTATGAAGACATCTATAAAACAGGGCTGTTCATCCATAAAGATAATCAAAGACGTCAGGAAAATAGGGTTCGGGACAGAAGGCCTGGGAGAAAGATGACTGGATTCAGAAGAAAAGCTGGAAGTTTTGATTTCTCAAATTTCTGAGGGAAGATTATGAATATATTGTATTATGGCTAAAAACATTTCAACACTACAGTTGCAGTTTTCATGTTGTATGATAGCCTAAATGAAACATTTTAAGAATATCAAGAGATGATTTCTGATACTTTGTTTTGTGAAAAGATCCAAGATATTGATTTTTTTCATGTTCATTTGAAATAAGGACAGATTTTGTAGTCCTGGTGTTTCCTATGGGACTGAATTTGTTTATATTGGCTCTAATGATACCTTATCATTTGATAAAGACATTGCAAAAATAAATGAATGCCTGTTTGAGGAGCACTTGGGCTTCAGAGAAGCCTGTGAAGGGGTTTGCAGTTCTCATTGCAGCTCAGGCTTTGTGTGCTGTGCCCCAGCTGGGGATGGCACAGCAGGCGGAAAGCCACATGCTGAATAGGTGCAACATATTGGATAGAGCAGAACTTGGATAAGGTTGGTCAGCGCTTTTATGCGGGGTGTATGATGAGATTTGGACAAATTATGTTTCCCAAGATCTATATTTGATAGTGTTTTCAATAACAAAAACTATCTTTGGTCATCCTCAGTAGATGGACTGGATTTCTTGGGAAATAATAATACTGTGCTTTTGCTTACAGCGAGCACTATAGATAAAGATGTGTCATTACATAACATTCGTATGATTGAAAGATGATAACTTGCTCTAAAAAAAGTAATTCACGAATTAGTGGCCAGTGGAAGCCTATATGAAAGACTGTGAAGGTACTAGAACGAGACACTGTCCTGCACACTGAAGTACTTCACATTACAAATTTAATGAAGATAATCTAGCTTATTTAAAAAGGAATTGATTAAATTACTGAGATAGATAGAAATATGTATTTTGTACAACTGCTCTATTGATTTCATGTTCAGCCCATTAGTGATGATGGTAAGGAGTATGAACTCTTACAATCTGCATAAGTAGTTGTCCTAGGCATTTCACATTTATAGCCCATGGAAAGATCTTGCCATCTGCAAATGCCTGAAAATTCGGAACGGATCAAAAAGTCTCTTATTTTTGCAGCAAAAGGATATTCTTGAAATTCATTGTAAATTCTTGCTTCTGATCAGCACTCATAGAGTTTTCCTAGCTTTCCCTGTTCTTATTCAAATCTAGAACAGGGTAATACTTAGCTGAGTTTGTAGCTAAGTTTGTGAAAGTGATCACCGAAAAAACCAGAAAAGACAAGGTAGATCTTACCTGTAACATCCTAGGAAGAAGCCAGTTAACAGTAAAAGAAATCAAGCCACAAATAGGGGTTCTTCAGTTTTGAAAGAGGAGATTTGAAAAAGCAGTGTGATTTGTCCCCAATATATCTTTCCCGTGCTGAAGAAGAGATGAAAAAGAAAATTTTTCCTTTTATTTTTCAAATATAATAATACAATAAAAATAGGTCACGCTATTTAGTATGAAACAGGCCATGGTTTTGAAAAATCAGTGCTTCTAATTTGTGTATTTCTTGTGGGTTTTATCACTCAACGCCCACATTACCTAATTATATACACCTCAAATCAAAACTTAAGAATAGCTTGCTTATTAAAATCTGTCATTGCTGTTAGAAAACATGTCGCTGCTACATACATTTTGTTTCTAGCTTGCCTTGTCACCACCATTGCCACCTTAATACCCTGCTGCCCCCATTTACCCATTATTTTTCTAGGTGGGTGGAAACAGGGGAGAGCTCAGCAGGCTTCTCCCCGGGGAAAGAGGCAGCCTTTTGGTTGGGATCTCTCTGAATCGCCTTTGCAGAGTGTTTGGCAAAACTAAACGGGGAGGACCCAAAGCATATGTTACCGAGATCTGCATCTGTGCAAGTTTCCCAAATGCTCTGATCTTCTTTCTTTTGAGGGATTAATTACCTGTTAGCTCACTTTTCAAAGGCGTTCTTTACTGATGCTATCTTTCATCTTTTTTCCGTTGTTCTTATGCATACTCTTTCATACTTGTCACTGAGGAATATTGGGATGGAAAACTTTTATCTCTTCCAATATTGGATTTTGCTTCATGATGTTATTGCTGTGTCTGCAACAACCCAATTTCCTCCTCCTCTGTATATATCTTTATTGCTGAGTTATTACCCAGGTAAATTTTCTCTCTTGTCACCCTGCCATTTGACACGAGGTGATTAATTTAATAACAGAGGTTATTTTTTAGAAGCTCCCTGAAAAGGCTGTCCATTCGGGTGATGGGCAAAGGTGTCTCCCACATGCAGTGCAGTATTTTAAGGACTTTATTTTAACTGCATTTCACTCCTTGGCAGTTGTGCTGAGCCTTGGATACAATTCCCCAACTTGGGATATATTGTCCAAGATGGAAGAGACAGCAATGAAGAAGCAAAGAAGCTATTCATGAAAGCTGAGCAAATACAAGGAAAAAAATGTGAATATTCACTTGATTTAAAAAATAAATTAGCTTTAGCTGCGTTCTCATCCCCTTTGGCATTTATTTTCCAGAACTCTGCATCCCATCAGATTATAGTAGCGTAAATGTTTTCAGAAAGCTCATTTTTAGCTAGTACGCTGAATTATTTGTATGACCCCTAGGGATTGGTTCCTTGTAATTACACAAATAAAGTACTTGACTTACTTGTAGCTACGTACTGTAACTGGTGCAGTGTGCAGTTGTTGATGCACATCAACCATGTTTTACCGGTACGTAGTGATCACCAACAGATCCTCCCACCAACCTCCCCTCCAACGTCACCATGGACTCATTTTGGCAGGGGATGGAGAAGCTTTATAGTGCACAGTGCCTAATTAATTTTTCAAACCATGGTAGCACCTTGCTGCTGGTGTAGCTCAGCTTTCTTTTGATGCCAACCAGGCTCTGGTACCAATGGTTTGCCATCACATCAGTAGAGTGCTGCCAGCCTCGGGGTGAAACGAGCTTTATCAGGTAAAAAAGTTCAGTGCCCTCTCGGCCTCTGCAGTTGGACAGTGCAGGTACAGGTCACCAGGGTGTTGTTACAGGAAACTCTCGCTGCAGAAGGCAATAATAAAGTTGCAGAAGAGTCAGTCTGAAGATGCTCCTGCATTCTCTGGTGTGTACCTTTTCTAAGAAGTCAGAGGACAATGCAGCTGCTTCAGTTGTAAATATATGATACAGAGGTAAATATAAATGTAACGTAAATGTAAATACAGAGGGAGTCTCCTCTTTGCTGGGAAGAGTGTTGCTTTTCTGCAGGCATTAGCAGCTACTCCTGTGCCTTTTAACTTTGTAAAAGGGAGATGTGGCCATACCCCTTGCGTGAACTTGAGACTGGATGCTCTTCGGCTAGTCCTAGCTAAATCCTGCGCGCATCTTCCGAGTGTGAAAAGGTTTACGGAAAAAGACAGAAGACAGGTTTAGCAACGTAGCAGGAGATAGTAAGGAGACCACAAGGACTGGGGCTATTTCTGGACTTTTTTGGGGTTTAAAAACCAATAAACCAAGAAGCTCCAAACTTATCTCAGCCTCAATGTGCAGGAGAGTTTGGTGGAGTCAGGGGAGACAGGAAAAGTCTGTACTAAAAGCCGTAGTGGTGCAAGAAGTGTTCTGGGGTTTTAATTTGTCTCCACGCTGGGAGATAAATTCCTCATTAGCCTTGGGCCAAACGTGTTAGGAACTTGGTTCCCATTTCCTCCTTTGTAAAATCACTTATGTGGGAATGTCATCCGAGCGCTGGGAGGTGCTGCTGGCAGGCAAATCCTGTTTCCAAAACCAAGGAACTAACACAGGGAGCCAAGCCTCGTGATAAACCGGGAGAAGTACATTCCTAAATCACCGCAGCACTTCCAGAGTTTACCCCGAGTGCTGAAGTTGCTACTGAAACTAAAATGCACTTCAGCTCTAAATCTTTTTTTTTTCTTTTTTAAGTTTTTGAACACTATATTGCTGCCTGTCTCTGAGATCCCTTCTTTCCTGCTGCCTCTGATGAATATTTTTCATCTTTATCATCTTTATTCTTTGATCTGGAGTTTCTTAGGGCGGGTGGGTCCTTCTTGCATGTCTGGGATATGCACATCCAGAAAACTAACAGTACTGTAAAGGTCTCTGATGATGAAAGGCTAATTTATTTATGCGCTGAGGTAGAAAGTAGCCCACTAACAGATTAAAAATTATGAAGGGATAATAAAAACAACTCGGTCGAAATGCTTTATTTTTTGTAACAGTGAGAATTAAAAGGTTGGGGGTTAGACCCGTTGCACTTTGCATCTCTGCCTGTGTTGTAAAAGTAGGTTATTAGTAAATAACTGAACCATATACAATTGTATTTTAGAGGTATCATATTAAAACTCTGATGATAAGCCACCCTATACATCATTTGATGGTTAGGTTACAAGCTTTTTTGATATAATTCACATGAATTATTTAAAAATACACAAATCATCCTTCTGTCTGCAGAAATAATTCAGCCCTTTGCATTCTTGGCTGGTATCACTACTGACTGCAGCTACTGGGAGCAGGAAAGGTGAATCTCTTATAAGATTTTTTTTTCCTAAGCACACTTCAACTATGTAAATGTGGTACACTCAGATATTATTTAGTAGTCTTCATTTTCACAATGGAGTGCAAACGTTAATTACTTCTCACAGTTGTAATCACTGCTGTTTTACAAAATAGGAAATTGGATATAGTGCTTTGCTCATTTTGGTATGCGCAGCTCCCCAAAGTGTGTCCCTGAGAAATGAGGCTTAAAGAAGAGACTTGTCCCAGGCCACGCTGGCAAGTGTCAAACTTGAATTAGGCAATTGCGGTGCCATGACCCCAAATTGCGCTGGCTGATCTGAAAGGTCAGATGAGGTTGTGTCCACACCAGAAGATGACATCTAGACCATCACTTGGCACACCTCTTTTGTCTTTTTCAATAATGATAAGGTTTCGGTGACAACAATACATGAAAGATGGGCTCTGCTGCAAAGACATAGCGTCTTGTTTTCTGTATAATTACCTCTCCGTCTAGACAGGTCCTTGCAATCTGGATGTTGGGTAGGCAGCTGGTTGGTTTAAGCTAGACTTTATAATTCATTTTAGAGTGAGTTTGGCAAGCTTGCTTTTAAAAGTGATGTCGTAGGCTGGCAACTCTTGTCTCCTCTCATCTGAGCAAATTGTGAGAGACGATTGTGCGCCATCATGGGATGACGTATGTCAAGAGCAGAGGCCACCTCGGTACCAGCCTGTGCTGCTGCCCACCACAGTGACCCACGCAGGGTGCAGGCAGGCAAGGGAGTGCCTCTGGCTGCTGTTTGCCATGGTCTCTATGTCCAAAAAAGAGGGGCAGAAGAATCAGGTACATGAAGAGAAGAGGCAGCAGGGCAGTCTCAGCCCTCTTAGAAGAAAGATCAGGACTGGAGCCATGGGGACAACCTGGAGGGAAGGTGATTTCTCCCTGAGGGATTTCTGCCTTTGGGGCCAGCAAAGCTCCTCCTGTGTTTGAGCCCCCATGTGTTTAGGGAAACAGGACTTCATACACCCCGTCTATGTTTGAAGAATAAAAGGCTTCATTATCACATTTCCTGCTAGCAGAAATAGTCTCTGGAGTGCAATAGTTAGGCTAGCCAAGCTGACCATAAAAAAGAAACGCTGTAGCCCTGGATGATTTAAATAACTGTTGTGAATGCGCATTGCCCTACGCTGACCTGCTCACAGTTATCCGATAAAGCTTCATATAGATCTGTAAGGCATTTTGCAAAAGCTGGTGGCATTCTGCTCATGCAAAGTGTTATTTAATAGATGGGAATTCATGCCAGCGCTGTCTGAAATGTTTTCTAGTCCAAGCCTAATGAAATTTCCACAGGAACCCCGTTGCCAGTCAAACATCTCTGGTTTGTTCAGACCTCTGATGCTTTGGTTCATTTGAGACAGTCGTGTGAAAGACCAGTGGCAGCCCAGGTAGCAACACCTATTAGTAAGTTGGCTGCGCTTCCCATTTCCAGATACTATTTTCAGATGCGCCGTACTTTGTCAGAATTTAAGATTTAAAGTCTATCAGTTTTCCATTTCAGGCTGAAGTTTCTGGGGAAGTTTCAGCTCTATCACTGCAATTATTTCCAAGAATTAGACTTGGAAAAGACATTTTTTTGTCCATTTATATTTAGTCAGAGCCTTGGGATGGGACCTTCTTATGTCTCCATAATATCTGAGACAAGAAATTTTCATTTGCTGTGAGTTCAGTATGTACTTTCGCCCTCGCTGTGGGGGGGAAAGAAAAAAAAAAAAAACACTAGTCTTGACTTTGGCATGAGCTTCTGTAAATCTCTCTTTGCAGATATCCAATAAAAACATATTAGGGTTTGGCAGATAAGTTTTCCCCCAACTGAGTTTGCCTTGAGCAAAAGAACTAGGTGGAATTTTTTTCTTCCCCACCCCCCCCCCCCGGCGCCTTTGGGGTGGAATTTTTTTCTCCCCCCCCCCCCCCCCCCGGGCTATTTGGGGAAAAGATAAGAGAGGGGAACGGCAGCCCTGGAGCAGGAGGCAGGAACGAGAGCGACAGTGGGGAGTGGCAACAGAAGGTGGAGAGAGGCTGGTGGGGCAGAAGGTTTTTATCTACACAAGTGTGCTTCTCCCTTCCCACACCAGCTTTCCTCAGTTCAAATGTGATTTTTTGTCTGGAAACCCGCTGACTAAATAAATCTTTACTGCTTTCTATTAGTTTGCACAGACGAGGAGAGGCAGCTCCTCTGGCTTTACTGGTTTTTTGCATAGCCAGCAGCGCTGATGAATGACAGAGAGGGTTTCTCCCCCGAAACACGGCGCTAGAGGTTTGGTGTATAACCTGCGTCGCTGACTCCAGCGTAGGATGCTTTATTCTGCCGTTCATTATACAGCAGAGAAATACCAAGTCCCTCAGAGGAATCCTCCCCGTGTCCCTGTTGCAAACTCTCTGCCTGCATCTAGATGCAGTTCTGCGGGTTTGCAGGACGGGCGTCAGCGCTCTCCTCCGACACAGGACTTGCCGTTATCCCCTGCCACATGCCCCTGCCTGCGGCTCCTTCCCTAGCTTCAACCTGAGCAGCTTTAAAACCAGAGGTGTTGAAACCCACAGAAGAGGACCCGGCATAAGGCAAAGGTGAAGGGAGGATTGTATCCAAGTGTGGCAATGGTGTGTTTTACCTCCGTTCACAGTGTGAATATTTTGACTGTCTAGTTAAGGTCTCAGAGAATGCAAATTTGTCAGCGGCAGCTGTAGGAGCTTGATGGTGGAAGAACAAAGTAGGAATTTATAATGTGCATATAATTGTAAAGGGAAGGATTTTTTTAGTGAGAGATCAGCAGTAGTGCAGAGTAATAATCATCTTAAAGGGTGACTCTCTAGAATTAGTTGTTATTTTGTTTGAGCCCTTTGAAATCGTTTCCATACTATATAATTATCTTAAATTTTAAGTGCTTCCTGCAGTGATAATGTGTGCATTTTTGCATTGTTATGTAAATGCTTTAGCAGTTCCCAGTGTAGAATTGGAAATGTCATTCAAAAACAGGTAATGGCTTTGCAAAATCTAGGGGAAGAAATTAATCTTTTTCTTCCACGTCGTTTTACAGTTTGTATTCTGTGCTTGTGTGGCTGTGTTTTCAGCTCTGACGGAAGCTGCCTTTCAATAACAAACATCCAGTGATGGGATACACTGAAGCAAAGAGCGGAATTTCACCAATCTGAGCTTAAAAAAACAAGAGACCAGCAGCCAAACTGTTATATCCTACAGAAAGAAAATAATTGCTCTGTATACTCAATTAATCTGCACTCAGACATCCTAGGCAAAGCTAGTTAGGAATAATTATAAAAACATTCCACTGTAATGAAAGTCTAGGGATCCCTGATAAGCTGATAATTTTTATGTGGTGTTGCTGAATTAAGTAAACAGGAGTAGCTGGTCCCTCTGAGCACCCGTGGACGTGGCGAAGGGCTGAGGCTGGGATCAAGGGCCTGGGGTGTCACTCTTGAAGGTTTCCTGCAAGTCACGTACCCCAGAGATCAGTCTCTACCAGTCTGGGCACCTGGAGCTCTGCCAGCCCCAGTCGGACGTACATTGCTTCCAGTTTAGCAAAACACCACCAACTAACCTGGCTGCGTCTGTGTGGCACCACTGCGTGGCACAGTCTAAACCCCCGAATCCAGGGAAGAGTTAACTACCCGTTGAGCTACAGATGCTGCTGTACCTATGGCTAATTTTACAAATGCAAACGCAATGCCTAAAACAATATTTGATGTTCAGTCTGAGTCCCCTGAAGGTGCCGTGTAGGAACAAGAAGGGATATTGACGGGTCGCTCTGGGAAGGTACATTTGCCTGTTCAGGCAGTAGATTATTTTACAAGAGGGAGAAAAGGAACGAGCCTACAGCTTCCCCACGAGGAGAGCGTCAGCTTGGGATGCAAGGGGCTCGCTTACACTGTAAAGCTAGTAATGGTGGAGGTTGGATTTGAAGCAAAGAAACAAGGTAAGAGTTCTGCATTGTACAGAATTATGATGAATAAAATACGAGGTTTAAAAGGCACTGTGTTTCACTAAAAAGCTAGGGCTTAGATTTCAAAGCAGACTGGGAGTTCAGCCACATACCTTCTACTAGTTTCAAAGAAGGATTTTTGTCTACCTTTGCTGAGCTGTTTTGAAAATTGACATAAATTCTTACATATCATTCGCTTTTAATAATTTAGAGCTCAGTCCTGGAGCACTAACTCGGGCAAAGTCGTGATTCATTTCAACGGGAGCTTTGCCAAAATAAGGCTGTAAGGTCTGGGGGCTGCTCCAGTGAAGGGGAAAGAAATCCCTGTAAATATTGCAAAGCAAAAACTATCTCGGATGTACCCGAGGTAATTTCTTTCCAGTTCAGCAGTCAGACGGCTGATGCCAAGGCTGATCTGGGCCAGACTTTCCCTGGCTTGGACAAGAGCAGAACTGAAATCCTCTTCTGTACAACACTTGGTATTAAAGCTCACTTAACCCATCTCATGTTGTGATGGGGGACAGTCTGTGCTGCTCTGCTGAGCTGCGGCATACCGGGATGGACCAGTCCTGCCGAGGCTTCCAGCAGAGCTCACAGACTGGCCTCACCCCCCCCAGTAACACTGGAGGAGGAACAGGGCCAGCACCTCTGCAGCTCAGTTTGTGGTTTGGTAGGAAAAGCCTGGTCCCCCGTTCGCTTTGCCCACCATGTCTCTCACCCCTCTCCTCTCCCTCCATTCCCCCCTGGGTCTTATCTCTGCCCGTTCCCATCCCTCCCACCCCTGCCCTCACCAGTGCAAGCCTTGCTCTGCCAGGGCTGCCTCTGGGCTTCAGGCACCACGGTGGCACAGGGCATGGCAGAGCTGCCCTGGGACGTTGCACCTCTTCTCGCTGTGCTCAGAAAGGACCAGAGGCTTTAGCAGAGCTGGGTCTGTGGTGTAGGAGCCAAAATCCAGATCCACCCTCCCTTATCCTCTCCAGGGGTAATTTATCCCAGCTATGCTCGTTGAGGACAGGAAAATCCCAGACTGACCCAGCTCCTAACTTCGGTGTTTCTTTTAAGTGCCTGAAGGTAGATGAGATGAATCAGAGCTTGGACTTGCACATGCAGGTCCAGATTTGGACTCAGATCCTCAGGGATATTTAGATAGATGAATCCCATTTATTTCATCGGTAGTCTTACTTTATTTCAGTGGTAGAATTTAAATGGCATTTAAATGGCCATTTGGTCTCCACAGGCTTAGCTTCAAAACCCTCAAAGCCCAAAGATGTCCAAGGAGTCTTGCTTGCCTGCAGGAAAACTGCGTTTCTGAAGTTGCCAGCCCATATTCCTTGTGCAGACTTCAGAAAGCAGGTGATAGAATTCATCAGTGCGACGAGCGAGGGAAGGCAAGCAGTCGACTCAATGTGAGTGATAAGGCAAGCTTCAGCTTTATTGCAAAACCCTACACATATTTATACACTAAGTTCTACCTTATGCATACTTGTCTTACAATCATTGGCTTAGCTCTAAAGATTGCATTATCATACTCCTCCTACTTGCGGTTACTGCTACGTGGTCCGGGTTCCATCCTGTTTTTCTTATACAGTGTTTCCTCAAAGGTTTTTTATCTGCACAGTGCAAGGTCAGTACGACCTTCTTTTTCTCCCTTGTCAGCACGACTCGGAATTTTTGACTGCAGCCTAGTCTGGCTAACTTATGTCAAAATTGAATCACAAGGCTCTTCCATGGAGCCATGACCGCGTTCCCTCAGCCATTCTCCAACACATCAGCATTTCCCCTGAATCCTTGGTCTGCTGTGCCTTCTTCCCTCAGCCTTTTTTGCTGCTTGTTAGGTTATACTAACAACAGGTAGCCCTGGACAGTGAAATGGAAGATCAACCAGTAATGGGTAAATTGAAAGACCTTTTCTAATAGACAAGCTCACCTTTATACTTTCAGTTGCAGGGTGGTTTAGCTCTCTGCTCTCTGCCTGGCTGGCTGCAGCCTGCTATTATTTGCTGACTTAGAAATAGATAACCAGATTTTAGAAGCAGAAGTGATTCTAGGCAGTTTAAATTCTCAAAAAAAAATACAATGGTAGTTTTCAAACTAAGCCTTAGACTTAACCTTTCAGGTTCCTCCTCACAATACAACGCACAGCGTCTGTTAATCTTGTGCCAGAAGTTCTTTGTTTTAACTGTGCTTAAAAGGACTTTCTGTAGCAGAGATACAAGATTTGGTTTTAAAATCAAGGCGCTCACGCCACTCAACTCTCTGTATGATTCAGGAACAAAGATTCCTCTGCACTAGAACCCTTCTAAATCCTTTCAGGGAGCTCCCGGTCTGTTCAACAGGTAACACTGTCAGCGAAATTGAGATTGAGATGGAGATGTTAAACGTTCTCAACTCAAAGTCTGAGGAAGTCTGAGAGACTTGTTGGTGCAGATGTGTAAACCAGGAGTGGTTCATATCTATGTTTGAATTTAGTATTTTGCTACTTTTTTCTCTGTGAGATAACTCAGAATGGCAACAGCTCTCCTGTTGAAATATTGTAGTAGAGAGATCTGCAATGTTTGGCTCCTGGAGCGACTGTTCCACACTGTTCCCAGAAATCCACGATTGCAGTCCAGGCTATCTTAGGTTAGGGTTTTAAATTGCACCTCCCAGAGACATTTGGGTGTCTACCAAGTTTAAATTAGCTTTGCAAGTGTTTTACCAGGGACCCGTTTTTCCTCTGCTGCTTAGACAATAGCAGCACAGTGTCTCCCAAAAGTCTGGCTCCCGAGTAATCTGTTACACAGTCCAGGGGCAGCAGGGAGTTGTAAAATAGCCAAATGACAGACCCTCGCAAGTCCGTATCACTGTGTGGGAAAGAAAACAGAGCTTTATAAGCTTATCTCTGTGCTCAGGCTGTCTCTTGGAAGGACAGGGGTTCCTACTAGATGGTGTATTTGTTTTAGAGAAAACTTCTCATAAATCACTGAAAAAGAAAGCATGTATTCTTAACTTCGTTAGGACAGTTGTTGGAGGACTGTTAAGACGACATACAATATTCATCCCAGTCTCTAGATGTTAATGGCATAGCTATATCATGAAGTGAGGTAATAGAAATGTTTGTTTCTTTCTGTATTATGTGGCTTGCTGGGGGCCCCTATTTAGAAGTAACAACTACAAAACCCAAAGAAACTGTATTTTGGGGGCCTGTCTGATGTTTCAAGGGGCTGGTTTCCGAGGGGCTGATGAGATGTGGAAGTGGCTGTTTGCTGACCCCCTGTCTGAGCTGTTCCTAGGGACACCTTCAGGCTTTGCCGGAGAGTGCACTGCGGTTCGAGCTCTGACTGTAACGTGGAGCCTCCCATTTCTCAGGCTACGTGGTGCCAACTTGCTTGTTAGAACAATGCAGTGTTTTAAATGCTAGTGCACCACTTCCCCGAATGACACACTGGCTCCTGTTACCTGTGCCTGTTGCAGGGGAGGTTGGGCTCTGCTCTGCTGCACAGCTGTTCATGTGCAAGGTGTTGGAAAACTTCCCCAAACTTGAATTTCCTTTAACCCTCAAAGTGTTGCTTATGAATAATGCATATATGTCATTTACAGAGAGAAATTTAGCCTGTTCTCTGCATAAGTGTCCCTTCTTAGGTGGGGTCTTTACCTGCTGAAACAAATGTTTTCTGCCAGTCAGTATCAACTCTCAAATAAAGGGTCACTTTTACATCTCATCTCCCTTGTATAATCCTTGATTATCTTGTTTTTAAAAGTTATTGCCATCTGAAATTTCTCAAATCCCTCAATTAGCCTGCCATCTAATACAAACATCCCTCTGAGATCCTCTTAGCAGCATATGTTCAATACCATAATTTAGGGAGCCATGAGGGCGGAGGAATTCCAAAGAGCATCGCCGCTCTATATCAAGAAGCAGGGTTTGGCTGCCAGTAATGTCCTGGCACTGTCAAACTACTGAGGTTTGAAAAACATCCATCCATGGCACTCATGAATAAATGGATTGCAGTAAATCAAGCTCATTTGAAAAGGTCTCATTACCATTTGGTCATACAGAGATGCTGGTTTGGTCAGGGTGGAGTGAACCAGCTCCTTGAACCTGTGACATTCCCATTATTATTAAGCTTAATCTTTTTTATTTACACCTCATACTAAGCAAGTAAGCTGAATTAATAGTGACAAATATCAAATAGCCTTGATTTCTTAAAGCAAGACATATATGTTTCTTTGCAGACTACATGAACATTAGAAAACTAAGGCAGTAAAGTCATGAGTAGTATTTCCCTTGGTCATAATACCTTTTGGATCAGGTTCTGAAAGAGTCACTGCTTTTGTTCAGTGTAATGACCTGCTTAACTTTCCAGACACTGACATCATCCATGTTAAAAATTAAGCATGCAATGTAGTGCTTTGCAGAATAAAAACCTAATTAATAGGCCTGTTAGTTTGGCATTAATATTATTTTTAGTATATAACTCCAGTCCAAAGACTATACTGCATTTAGTACTTTACAGAGGTTTACAGTGGTTTCCCAAAACATGTTTGGTAGCAGATGGTGTAGGTGAGGCACCTCTACGGCAGCGATTCCAGGCCAGGCAGTGCAGGGGGATGGTCTGGGGAGAGAACAGCAGCCGTCTGAGAGCGCTGCTAACTGCACACGAGGAGTAACAGCAGACAGGACAAATGCCTTTGCCGAGAACTCCAGCGTAAAAGGACGGTATTGAACGCCAAAATATCGGCTAATCCATAGCGCCATAAATATGCATCCACATTAATAAAATATACAGGCCAAATGGCAGGGCTGTCCTTTCGTGTGGAATAGGCTCTAAGCTGACAGTGAAGCAAGGTCCTGTTTGATGTGATGTGGCATTATTTCTTCTCCTGCAGCTCATGCTGTTATTTATCTTCCACTTGCAGCTTCTCGCAGTCAGTGAGCAGAGGCAATTTCTAGCGTGCAGAAAAAGAGCTCGTTCAGCAGCATCTGTCTCTAAGCGCTTCCTCTGGGGCGGACCCCATCTGCCTTCTTTAATGTCTGCAAGGCGACTGGTGGTAGTTTGGAGAGGTCCGAGCTGAGCTGAGGCTGTGCTTGGGAGAGCTACCTGCCCAGCCTTTGGGTGGAAGAGCAGGGCCTCCACGAGTTTGCCATCAGAAACATAGGGTGGCACCTCACCGAAGCAGCAAAGGACGAGGAGATCACTTCCACATCGATTTTACCCATCATAACTCACAGCAGTTGTACAGACAGGCTTTCAGCCAGGTTGCAGGTTACCACAGAAACAGCATTCCCCGTTATCACCTATTCCCACGGGAAGGGCTGTAGCACTTGTTCTGACTGTTGTTCATTCAGCTGCGCTTCCCCCAAAAAAGAGAAATCTTTGCATGCTTTTCTTTTTTCCATAGAATTTTAGGAGCATCCGCTGCTAAAAGGGTCATGTCCCTGCTTGTAATTAAACAGACAGATTTAGAGCTTGCTGCAAACACTGATTAGGTTATTGGGTTTTTAGCACTTTACGATAAATCTGCATGAAGCCATGGGTGACAGTCTGAAGGAGATCTCTTCCATCTCCTTACCCCAGGGCCGATGTCCTGTATCTAGGATACAGCAGTAAATCCCACACTCTTCTAATTAGCCCTGCTGCTTCTGCAGAGCCTGTCTGGGGAGCTCCCTGGTGCTAGGAGAGCTGCGACCACAGAAGCGTCAGGGGAGCGTTTGGTGATGCAATGCTCAGCATCACTGCCCGTCCTCTGCCAAGGCCGGGGTGGCCGCTGTGGCTGTCGCTGCCTGCTGAGCCCCATCCCGGGTTGCCTGTCTCCCGCAGCCTCTTACAGCCCACATAACTGTAAGCAGCATTCCGGGATGGTACGGCCAAGGCACTCAATGTGGCAGCAGAAAGGTTGTGCTGCCCTTTTTGCCCCTCGCTCCCCAGTGGTGTTTTAACAAAGGCCAGCCAAGTCACCTTGTTCCAGGAGCAAATTAACCCATGGCTGCCGTCCTGCGCTCTGCAGCCCCAGCAGCAGCAGTGTGGGTTTCCCCCAGTGGCAACGATCATGTAGACGAATACAAGAGTAATTGTGTAGAAGGGCCACTGGGACAGGAACGTGTTTTCTTTCTGAGCTGCTTTTGCCAGCTCACAGACATCTCCCCCTCGCAGCGGCCGGGCTGTGACAAAGCGATGTCTCTTCATGCCACACTCATCTGCCTAACGGAGCGACTTTTCCTTGGTGTGTTCTTGCTGCAGCTTGTTGCTGCTCGGTGGAAGATACCAGGCTTTGCATGTTTTCTCTGTCCCCGTGTCCCACTGAGGCGGTGACGTACAAAGCCAAAGGGAGAGCTGGCAGGCAATTAGCATCTCAGAGGAACAAACCATGAGTAGTTCACTCAAAACAAGGCAGTTGCAGTGTCTCCTAAGGCTCAGGCTCCTCTTAGTCCTTCAGCATCTCATGCCGCTGGCCATGTTCAGCGAATGGCAATGGGCTCAGGGCTTGGCCATTAAAACAGGTGGGATGCAGGGCTGGCTGTGACTGAAAGCAGAACATGGTCCCCATACTTTATAAGGAGTTTTTCAACTTAGATATATTTTTTTTTAAAAGTAATGCATGACACACTTAAGCTGAGGACATTCTGCACAACAGCTGTGTCAGAGAGATTTGACAATACCAGGATTTGATGTCAATTATAACTGCTAGAAATCTGATTGCAATGGCTGGCAGGTTATCTGTGTAATAATGGGTATGTTATAAAATAGGTTGCTTAGCATCTTTGGGGCTCTCTGCTCTAGTTCTGTGGAAGAAAACTGTCCTATCTGCCTTTTGCTTCCTTCTCCCTTCCTTTAATTTTTAAGCTTGGGTACACTGACTGATCAGAGGGTCAGAAATACCATCAAATTGGACCATATTTATCAGAGACACAACGTAGAAGATAGAGAACTTTTGTACGAATGCACAATAGTGAGGCTGAACAGCAAAGACCATTTTACTTTGTCATAAGACAAATGACTGAAAATATCTTACCTCCGTTACGCAACTCAATGGTACAGCCTCTTTTTAAATGTTGTGTTTCAGTTCTGGAAATGATAGAGAAAAAAAAAATTGAAAGGATTCAGCGAAGGGTAATGAAAATGATTAGAGGCACAGAGAACCTTTCATATGAGGAGAGATTTATAAAGATTAGGCCCGCTTAGTTAAGACAAGAGATGAATAAGCAGAGACATGATAGAGAGATGTGGGGTAATGAATGGCATAGAAGAGGCACACTGGGTACTTCTATGTGCTGTTTTCCAAAATTAAAAGCCCAGAGAAGAAAGCTGTAAAAAAATAAGACGACAAATTTGCTTACGATAAAAATCAACAAGGGACACATTTTAAATATGTTTTCCACAGTGCTGGCTTCACCTGTGGAAGCCACTGTCGCAGGAAACGGGGATAATGAGCTTAGGAAAACTATGAAAAGAATTGGCTGCTCTGGGGAAAATCCTGAGCCTATTGAGAGGAAAAGGGGTTCTCCTGTAGCCTTGAATGGGAGCAGGATTCACCAGTTGGCATGATCCCGGGGCTGCTGAAATGAACCGCCAGCCTCAGTGAGCTCCGGGTATTCATACAGCACCAACAGCTACCTGTGCGCTAGGTATAGGTAGTTACCCGCTTCAGCTGCCTTTGGTGATGTAAGGTCACTTGATTTTTTGTCCAGGTTGAGCAGGCAGGATCTTTCCCAGCATGTTTTCAGGGAGCACATCTTTTCAAGCATCCCTGTTTTCTGTAATGTCCATGCAGGTCACATACCGAGGCAACTCTTGCTCTTCAGTTGACCTGCTCGGAGGGTGGCTCTTGGTGCTTTGCTCAACCAGGAAGGGTTAGTTCCTCTGCTTGACTCAGTCACACGGAAGGGAGGATCATGAGAAGTTGTAGCAGATCAGATCCAAGGTCCAGAAAGTTCACTGTCCAAAGACGAACAGTGGCACGTACCCAGAGAAGAATATGAGATCAGAGTGTGGAAGTACAGGGAAAACGTGCAGGATACTTCCATCTCCCATTTTTCAACTGGACATGACCTTAGTCAGAGGCTATAATGGTGTTAACCATTCCTTGACCAAACCTGGGAGTGCAGTCCATGAAGCCCATGCGGCTTTATCATGCAATAAAACCTTTGGCTAGACATTGAGAAAGTTATCCTAATCTTTTTTTTTTTAATCCCCAACCCATGCTTACACTAGTAGAGAAGATCTCTCTCCGAAGAGGCTTAATTGCAGATTAATATATAGGCTTCCCTTTACAGATTTAGAAGTAGTAACTTCTCTATGTGTGAAACAATAAAAATTAAATATGATTTAAAAAAAACAGCTTCTAGGTAACTGTAGGATTGTATCACACAGATTTTCTCTGTTAGTCTAGTTTAGAGCCCTCAGACAACCTGATGGGCACTTAGTGCTTAATGAACCTTCCCAAGTTTCACAAAACAGGCAATATTTAAAGACTAGTTTCTTCCTTTTCTCATATTAGAGTTTCACTGATTTTGAACTAGGACTGGCAATTCTGGTGCTCTAAAGCCACAGAAATTAAAAAAAAAAGGTAGGTACAAGCATTAGAAGGTATTAAAATATTTAAAGAGGACTTGATTATTCAGGAAATTGCGGAGGTTTTCCTGTACTGTGCTTCCAGGATGGTCAGGGATGCACGTGTTCAGTGCAGCTCAGCACTGATGCAGGAGAAGCATTTGGGGGCAAAGTGGATCTTCTCTCCCTCTCTTAATCATATCAAGAAGATTACATCTCATAACTTTGTGGGCCGGATTAGGGAAGGGGCCTGTGTTTGACATCTGCAAGGTGTTGTCCTGGGCATCTTGCAGAACTTTTAAACCACATTACAGGCTTTCTCTAACAGGATTAATTTCCTCTGCAGTAATCAGAAGAGTGTCTTCTTTCTGTATGTATCATGCGTTAGTTCTCTTGCCCCAATTAAGGAGTGCTTTGGTTAATCAACACAGTTGTAGAAGTGAAGCATCACCCAAAGCCAGGGGAACAATAATAAGATCATGCATAGCTCCTATCTCAATTAAATTTCAGCCCTGTTTACAGTCACTGAGTCTTTTTCCCTGGGGCCATCAGGCAGTACATCCATTCCATGGGCAGAGCATGCTGAGAGGTGACGCACCAAGCTTTAAATAGGTATTTATGGATGTGCCTAAATGCCACTTAAAAATCTGGGCAAAGATGACTTGGACAAGTTTTCACAACTGAGTCACTGATGAGGCTAGAAAAAGAGTAATGAACAAAACTTAGAATCATAGAATCATGGAATAGTTTGGGTTGGAAGGGACCTTTAAAGGTCATCTAGTCCAACCTCCCCACAGTAAGCAGGGACACCTTCAACTAGATCAGGTTGCTCAGAGCCCCGTCCAACCTGACCTTGAACGTTCCCAGGGATGGGGCATCTACCACCTCTCTGGGCAACCTGTTCCAGTGTTTCACAACCTTCGCTGTAACAAATCTCTTCCTTATAGCTAGTCTAAATCTACCCTCTTTTAGTTTAAAACCATTCCCCCTTGTCCTGTCGCAACAGGCCCTGCTAAAACTTAAACCTCTAAATCTCTGTATTTGTTATTAATATGTCTTCTGCTTCAGTTCACTGTGTGCATTTTTTCCCTGAGTTTGTGCATTTGATTTGCTGTGCAAAGGAACAATGTCAAGGGAATAATTACAGGATCTTTTCAATGCTTTTTGCATAGATTCAGAGAATACCTAGTGACAACCTGAAATCTTACTCTGGAGATGCTGGATATCCAGCTGCTTCCTTGGGCTCCATTTCACTCTTTCTGGAAGTTTTGTCCTAAATAAATTTATACACCCCTGACAGTTTGTGTTTCACTGGATAAATTCATGCTGTTTGCACTGTCCCAGGCAATTCCATCCTATGGCGTTGTTTGAGATCACGTTCCAGGAAAATTGTGCCTTCCTATCACTCCTGCCATTTAGTAGGTTTCCGGATGAAAGAATTTATTGTATCTTTTCTATATAATTTTGAATTTAATTTCTTATTTACATGGTCGCATGGCTGGTACACATGCCTTCATATTGTAGTGAACTCAAGGGGAATTACAGCCTTCCGCAAATTCCTGCTCAGCAGTAGTTTTTTGTTCAAGCAGCAGTTAGTTCAGCTTTACAGCACCTCCTGAGGGCTTTGGGCTACCTACGATGTCTTTGTGAGAACTCACCTGGCATAGACATAGCCAAAATGAAGCTCCTCAGCACCGATATAGCATCTGTCTTCAAAAGCCCACACAGCTTTTTGATGAGCGTGTCTTTTGCTGTGACTGGCGACTGTTGTATACAGTCACGATTACATGGTCAAACAGTTTTCCTAATTACAGTCCTACAAGAGCTGTACGTATTCATATATTGTGAGTTGCTGCCACTGAAATCACGAGGATTCCTCAAAATAGGTAAATTTAAGCAAAATGGACAATATTGCGGGATTGGAACCTATCTGTGGGAACTGTAATATATCTGATCCAGAATGAATTGCTTCAAGATAATTTTAAGTTTCCATTCCTATAGCAAACAGCTTTTGGTGGCTTCACGAAATACTGGTTTCTTCAGAGAGTCTTCCCACACTGGTGATCTAAAAGCTGTTATTTCTGATAACGATAAAGTTGAAGTATTCCCATCTTGTGCTGTTGATATCACTGCACATTACAGGGTGATGATCCAGAGGATAGACCTGAAACTTCACATGCCAAGATGGAGAAAATCAATCTCTGTTAATAAAAAAAGGCAGGGTCAGTGGCGCAGAAAATCACTACTCTGAAGCCTTAAAGAGGCTCCTTCAAAAATTCAGGATTATAGAATGTAGTTCTGGGCTACATTATAGTCCTGAAAGAAATCAGGATATGAAGGGAAAAAAATCCAATTTTCATTAAGTGGAGAAAATAAAGAATAAATCCCATACGCAGACATAGTCATTGATCACATGGAACAGAATTATATGCTTAATATGTAAGAACATTTTCCAAGTTTCCCAAGTACCCAATACTTTTCCCAAATACTTTCCAAAGTTAATTTTTTTTTTCTTGTTGTTTATTCATGCTCCTAGCACTAAATCCATCTGAATAAAATTACTGAATGTTCTGGTAAACTGCTGTAGGGTAGCTGCAGGACATTCAACCTATAGTGATCTACAGACATTTAACAAACTCAGTATTGACCTAATGACTTAAACTTACTACTCCGTAAAGTATTTGGTGATGTCCCCTGCCAATGGTATCCACGATGCAAATACAGTATGCAATAAATAGCAGAGAGCAAACATCTTTGCCCTCTTATGTGCACTGTGCCTACAGCCATCCTGACAAGAAACTTCTATAATATGACAGAAACTTGAAGACACTAAATACCTTTCTTTAAAGCAGATTTCCCATTTTCTGTCTAAGGGAAGTCTGAATTCCTGCATCATGATCATTTGGGGGCCAGAAGAATTAATATTCAGTCCTGCAGTGTAGGTGGGTGTGATGGCTGATAATTTGGATGGTCTTTGGCTTGAAACACAGCTTTTGCACAATTAGAGCAGGAAGAATTCCAGCTTCACTTTTACAGTATTTTAGCTTTCATCCTTGGCATACCCGTAATGCAGTATTTGTATGGAAAGGACTGGATTATTTTAGATGTAATCTAGTCAGCTGCCTGGAAATACAGCCACTCTAAGTGTATGCTACAAATATTTTTACCATATTCTCATACACCAAATTATTCTTTTTTAATTATTTTTCATATATTTAATGCAGCTGCAGATCTATTCATGAAGAAACATTTCAGTAGTTCAGCTGATCAGCTCAAAACCAAGAAGCAGCTCCTGACAGTTCATCTTCTTGCTTACTTAAGCATGGCTGAGTCATGACTACAGTGAATCCAGCACTTTCTTTAACTTTCATTTATTCGTTCATTCATTCATTCATTCTCTCATTCATTGTTAGGGTGCATGTGTGAGGGGCTTGG
>NW_009201832.1:0-1250 GCF_000690835.1 Fulmarus glacialis | reverse complement strand
TGTAGGTGCCATCATCCCTGACTTCTGAGGTAAGCTGAGACTGAAATATTATTTCACACAAATACCTATTTTTCATGTTTTGCGTAACAATATATTCATAACATTGGACTTCTCAGAACTGATTTGAATTGTTTTCATTGCAAAGATGGACAAAGAGGACAGCTGAGAGAGAAAAAAATTGGTCTTAGAATTCAACACTTGTTTATATTTATAAATTTTCAATAGGATTGACTATATGAGCTGGAAAAGATCAGTTTTAATTGGGGCACTCAGCCCTCTCCCAGCTTTAACTTGCACTTCCTCAGTACATTATTAAAGAATTTGCCAGCAAAGATAACATAATGGCCATTTTGCACTTGCTGCTCTGCACTGTACTTTGAACTGATGTGCTGATAGAAGCCCTGTCCATACCCAGTTAGGTTGGCACATGGACTTGCCAACCTCAGAAAAGTACATTTTAATTGTAATACCCCCAAATCAGGAGCACATTTGCTAGCATTCCTCATTTCAGAACTTCCCTCTGCAGTTCTCCTCCTCCCTGGCTCTTTTTTTAATCAGTAGGAAAGACACACATTGGATTAAACTAAAGGCAAGTTATGGGTGGGAACAAACACTTGCAAAAGGTAAGCAGCTGCTTAGTCTTCAGGAGCAAGCAGAGCACTTCAGCTTCTGCAAACAGCTCATGTGGGATCAACTTTTATTTGGCAAGGAGGATGCCTTTCCCACTGTGCAGCACCTTTCTGAAGCCACAGCCGTAGCTGAGGAATTATGATGTCCGTCAGGACAAAGGAGCACAATTCTGTGCCAAGCCAGTCAGATGAATAAGGTGGTCTGCTTTAGTGCCAGAAAAATTGGGAGGGAATTTGGCATGGTAACGAAGCACGTTATAGAGAGGTGTCTATACTGTGCCCCACTGTTTGTTGCAAGAAATCACCACCGTGGTAGTAACTGCTGAGTTGCAGGATGCTCCAGGGAGGGGACTGCTGTCTGTGATGCCCACGGGGGATGGCCGTCAGGCTGGTGTGCACCGTCAGGCTGGTGTCTGGCTGCAGGGCTCAACTGCAAAGTCACTTACAGCAGCACAGGGCTCCCACCACGGCTTGTTATCACAAACCTCACAGCCAAGGGAAAAATCAGGCGTGAAGGAATTTTTTAGTGTGTCCTGGTTTCGGCTGGGATAAAGTTAAATTTCTTCCTAGTGCTGCGTTTTGGCTTTAGTAGGAGAAAAATGTTGATAACACACTGATGGT
>NW_009201831.1:0-7149 GCF_000690835.1 Fulmarus glacialis | reverse complement strand
ATCAATGCTCTATCTGCCTTTATCACACTGTTCCTTACTGAAAACATATGGGTTTTGTCTGGTCTCCGTATACTAAATAACAGAGCTTGTACTACTTCACTTGGAAAAATCATTCAAGGTGAATTTCCTTGCCAATAAGTTATGCATGACAACATATCAATACTTCTAATCAGACTTTACATGGAAACAACCATTTTCCTCTGACAACAGCAGTAGCATTAGTGTATGTATGAGGCATCACATCTCTGGTTTAGTGGGGCAGAAGTAGTTTATGAGTGCCAAGGAACCCTAGGCCGGAACTAGCAGCAGAATTTGTAATAAAGCAGATTGTTTGCTGGACTATCTGAGAATCAGCAGGTAACTAACGAAAGCTGAAGATCCCACAAGTCCATCCCTTTCACAAGAGACAGAATATCCTCGTTACTCTCCAGAACCTCCTGTGACCCATTTTTTGACCCTAAATAATTTGCTGCCCCCCCTCCAATTTCTTCTTGCGGACTAGTTTCCCCAAACAGCTTCAGATCTGAACGTGCAGGCTGCTGGCATCGGGTCCTGCCTGCCAGGGGAGCGCCCGTGCTGCGGGGGGAGCCTGGCACACTTCCCTCGCTGGCCCACTGGCACAGCACAGAAGCTGCCCTGAGGCAAGCACCTCAAACACCCTTTTCTCCCAAGAGCTGCAGGAAAGAAACACCCTTGGAGCAAGAAAAGGTAGGAGAGACCACGTTACAGTCCTACTCACCTTCAAGAAAGAACACACTGTGAAAGTGTTTTTCTTCCCCAGAGGATTTGGCTGTAACACACTAGGAGAAATTGATCCCATAATAGGCTTGCTTTCTTAGACGTTAATGGCAGTTTTTTGAAAGCATGTTTCACCGAACTGCTCTTTCAACTGTGACATAGCCAGGGTGACTCTCACTTCTGCCTGGAGTGCCTGAAGATGAGAAGGGTTTCTTTATTGCCTGGGAGTACTTGAAGGAGGGGGTTTTGGGGAATCAGGAAGAACCAATGACTTTATTCTTGAGCACGGAGATATCAGTGCAGCACCCAAATGGCAATGAATCCCTTCACTCAAAAACTAATAGTTGTCTGCATATAAATATCTTGGATGCCATTAAAATTAACCAAAAGCTCTCTAAAAACTGCACTGAATGGTAAAAGTGAGACAACCTGCCAACAGGACATGAACAGTTAACTTTTAATATACTACATTAATCAGTTTGGGGTTTTTTATTATTTTCTTGGAATGTTTCAGTCTGGATAGAAGTATGGGAGGTTCATAGTCACATTCTTTACAGAGGTAATTTGCATTTATAGTGTTACATGTCAGCAAATTACATTTTCAAAAAAATATACTAATTTTCTAACCAACATTGCTTAGTTTGCATTTGTAAAATACCTGCTCCAAATGTCTTTTCAAAGGTTGTGTTAAATACATTTGCCACAAGAAGTGTTACCTCTTTCATGAGTTAATTTAAATCAATGTCAATGACGAAACCACTTCAAAGTTCTGACTAATGGCACCTAAATTTACTCTTGGGAAAATACTCCGAATACGCCCCTGGAGACAGAATTGCTCACATATGATAGCTAGTAGACAAGGAGAGATAGGAAAACTTCTTTCTTTAATAAAGAACTGCAGTTCCTCACACCTTCTAGTGGAAGCAGAAACCTGCGGAGAAAAAAGAACGCACACTCGACCCATTTACACTAAGGCCAAAATATACCAGTGATTCAAAAGGCCTTCTACACGCTGCTGAAACAGGATGAGAAGATGTAGCAATAAGAATTAAAACTAAGTGCTAAGATGTAGAGATCTGCCACACAGTAGGAAAACCAGAACAGGAATATGACCCATTTGATGACAAGTGGGGAAACAAAACACACTGCATGGCTTGAATGCCACACATATAATCGCCTAACATCAGAGTTATCAAGAAGAGATTAAGAACTAGAAATCCTGTAAAGAATTAAATGGGCTTTGGCCGGTTTTCTTATATGAAGTACTAACTGCAGCACCAGCTCACAGTGAAGATCTGTACACACATTTCTCAGAGTACACAAGCAATTACCAGTTAGTAGCAACTGGCAAAACCCAATGGTATTCCAGACCAATACCACAAACGCTTGCTCCTAACTCAAACTGTGTTACAAACTTAAGTGTCACAAAAATCTATGCATTCAAGTCATCTAGAAACTAATCAAGAAATTAGACTTTACATTCTAGACAGGTTTAAAGGTAGGATTTAACAGCACTGAAAACATTGCCTTTTGAAGTTATAGGCAAGGAGAATAGCTAGATACAGCATGCATCAGGAAAGAAATACCGTAATATTGCAACTTATAACTGGCTAAGGTTTAGCCAAAGAAGGTGACAAGTCAAAGGCACTAACAAGCTCTGTTAGGTGAGATACTGAAGCCCTTTGACAATGGTGGTGTTATAAGTTCTCACAGGACCAAAAAACAGACGGCAACCAAGACGGGCTCCTGCTACCTCATGAAGACAGGTTGAGGTAACTTGACTTGTTGGGCCTGGTAAAGAGGCAGCTAAGGGATGATCTAAAAAACATCTAACACTTCCCTTCAAGTAATTGCAAACAGAGTCAAATTCTTCTTGGTAGAGACATACAGGGAGCAATAGCCACAAATTAGGAAACTCAAGCTAAATAGTAGGAAAAAAAATTTCCAGCCACAGCTGACTTCCTCTAGCTTTGCTTCAAGCAGAAGTTTGAACTACAGACCTTCAGAGCAGAGGACTGTTTTCACCAACACTTCTCCAACTCTATGAAATCCAACAGAGCGCAGAAGTATGTCCTGGCAGAGGAAAACCGCAGAAGCAGAGCACCACAAAACTTGTGTAAGTCATCAGGGACTTGAGTCCACTTCTCAGGCTCAGGCCAGAGGCATCTTAGGGTGTCCCACAGGGCTCCAGCTCCTGGCCCAGAAATACACTGGTCTTCTGCCTGTCCCACGTCATGTCTGCTAGCTCCATGGAGATGTTTCAGGGCATTACCAATAGTGTATAGCACTGAAGACTTCTGTTTAAGTAACTAGATCTCTCCATCAGTTAGAACTAGTTAAGTGTCACATCACATCCACTGACTTTCCTGCTGGCCATTTCCACAGAGAATAGATCCAGAGGACTGTTTTGAGCAGTGTGGCGTCATCAAACACTTTGTGACTGCAGATTCAATCCAGAAAAAATAATTGAAAGACTTGACGTCAAAAGTGTAAAAAACCATGTTTTGATAGAGACTACTTATCAAGAGTTACACAAGCCATCCTGGATGGGGGGTATGGGTGTGATCAAATCATTCGGTGAAGAATTTGCCCCCCTTTTCATTTACAAAACGTCAGTCTCCTGCTAATAGGATACAGACTGCTCACTATCCTATATGATTTCCTAGCTAAAATTAATTTTTCTGAAACAGATACTCTACTTTTCAAACAAGTTCTGTGTTCAGCAGCTTTCATTGTTCTTTACTAGACAGTAGTGTAACTCTGAGTCCACTCAGAGTCGTGACTCGAAGCCCTCTACACATCATTTTAAAAATTAATAAAGAATATCCACAAACAGACTTTGGACCAGGCATAAGTATTCATTTCCAAGAAGCTCTTAGGTATATTTGTCAGGGAGCCAATTTTAAGCACAGTTTAATCTCCTGCTTAAAAGAGAATTTGAAAAGGTATAAATGGGAGTTAGATTCCCCACTTTGCCTTTGTGGATTTTGAAGAAAAAAATCGAGTCTATGTCATGTACTATGAATTTAAAAACTAGCAGACCTTTGGGTTCCCCCTCCCCCCCCTCTGAGAATCACAAGTTTTGCCTTTGCTGTCACTTCACCACGTTTCACATAAAGCTGGGATAATTTGGACCCCAAATTCAGCAAAACAGAAACTTTCAGCTAAGAATATGTCTTTAAAGCATTTTTTTGGATGAAGGCTTAAACAGGTCTCTCTCATCATGCAGATAATTTACAAAGCTTAATACTGGGTCCAGGTGTGGCTGCTTATGGAAGTAACAGGCATCACACATTGCTGCCTCTCAGTCTCAGTGCTGAATTTAATTTTTTTTTTTTTTTTTAATTTGTAAATGCTTACTTAGCTCAAGCAACCATAAGCCATTGTCTACTAACTGCTAATGTTAAACCACATCTGAGGGTTTGCAGGGAGCAAATGCAGGAAGGAAGCAACTCTGCACATAGTTGTTTATGCCTTTATTCAAAATACAAATACCAATGAGATGACCTCCTACTTTTCTCTCTTCCCATCCCCTACTCCTATAGCCTGATCATTTGCTTATATTTTATTTTGATATTTTCTGGTAGAAATGATGTCATTTCTGTAGCGTTACATGATCTGAAATCTCTCTCTCTCATATCTGTGAGTTGAAGAATCAACTTTTCTTGATAAAAATATCATTTTGCAAATTACTCTGGATATGACCTACAGCCCATCTGAATTAAATTCATTCAGAAGATATGGAGACCCAGTGAAGATGTGAACATTGGCTGTCAGGGGAATACATCATGCAGTGCAATGAAAGAGAGATTATTGATAGCCTAAAAAAGGCACAGAAAGCTTTACTGAGGGAGAGTACGCAGAACTGAGCGAGATGGCCAATCCTTCTATGTTTCTCCTCCACTAGGAGATTGAGGTGATGAATCCAATTATCAAAAATCTCTTTCCCAGAAATAGCATATGAGTGCTCTGGTTCAGAGGGAACAGAGCGTAGTAGGCTCAGGAAGTATTTGTGGGGCCGAGTATTTTATCTGCAGCAGTATTTCCCTTGAGCAGCAACTCTCATTTCTCTGAGAACCCCTGGTTCAGCACCCTTGGGTCTACCAGAGGGATTCTGAATGGAATGAAACCAATGTCGTTCTTGATCCAAAACTAGATACAGTGCTCCCCAGAAGGGGACTCAATTAAATAAACTCACTTCTTAACAATGAATCCAGAAAGGCTCCAGGTTGGCAGAAATGTATCAACTCACAAGAAACATTTTGCCTTTTCCTTTCCAGTTGCAGCCTTTTGCTCTATCCTTAACAGCATGGGGCACAATCCTTAGAGCAATGCACCACAGACCCAGCAACATCAGCAAAAAACACCCCTACGGCATCTTAGTCCTGCTCTGGTCTGGCCTCCTGCACGCAGGCCAACCATAAACACAAGCAGCCTCAGAGCCTTTTCTACCCAGGAGCTGCCTTTAGGTCACATCACAACACCATGCCTTACAGGCGCACTTTCCTTCTCTCCCTCACCCAGTTCAACCCCCAAACACAGAGGCTAGGAGAAGCACACTGGTTACGCACTTGCCAGAGGGGCTCCAGATAGCACACGGGCCCTGAGCCAGTTCCCACAGAGCAGACTTTAAAAAAAAAAAAAAAAAAAGCTTAAGGATCATTTTAGCGCTAGAAGCAGGGAGAAAGAAGTCTACTGGAATAGCCTGTATTTGATAGCACAGAGAAGAAACGTTGGAGATCCTACATGCAACGAGAGGCTTCCCCCTGCCATAGTGCAAGGGCTCCTTGCAAGGTATTGCACTCTTCAGTTCCTCCTGAAGTCTGTTTCAGCAGTTGGTGCTCACTATTTCCCAACGCCACAACTCTTGAGAAATAAATGGAATACCTGCAAATTTGCCGAAGTCCTACAATATAGTTATCTACGCTGGTTCTAGCCAGATGTTCTCTCACCCCCAAAAAGTTCCTTTCACCTTTGTTAAAAAGAAACATTACTTACACAAAATACACTTTCACATGGATTGCTCATTGAGAAGAGGAAATAAAGCATCAGGAGAAAAAAAGAAGTGTTTATTGTCATAGACACATCGTAAGATCACGGGTTAGGAAAGGAACATGCTTCTCCATTTACACGGATTGGATGCACAGAAAGATGTAAATTATAAGGATATAGATGACTTACAGAAAAATCAGTGTTTCAAGCCAACTTTCCAGCTGGTATAAACCAGTGTGGCCCCACTGACTTCAACAAAAATAAGCCTGGTGCTACTGAAGCACAGCTGCTTCATGGAGAAAGGATTATGTTTCAAAGCGCAAAGACCGATGGGAGCTGCCAGTGAAAATCTTGAAAAAAATGCGTTACTGCCCAGATGGTATGGACTGGTGCAGCTGCACTGACTTCAGACAGTCAGCAGAGTGCAACATGATTTGGCTTATAGACTACACAGAGTTATGAAAAAGAGAACGGTCTCACCCTCCCTATTGTTTCAAACAGCTAGCGTTAAGTCATGCCTGACACTGGTTAGTAGCCTGTGCCTGGAGCCCCAGCTCTTTGGGTTGGACGCGAGGGGGTGGCTACAGCAGGCACACCGAACATGGGCAGAGCTGTCACTTGCAGAGCTGAGCTCAGGCTTTCCTCTCCACACTGCATGTACCAGGAGATGGCCCTTTCACCAGTGGCCCTACTAGCTTGGACTATTTCCCTAATGTGTACAGAAATTTTGCAGCTGTTCCAAGGGGGTGCAGCGGAGAGGGGCTGCAGCTGAGAACTTCACAGAGAGGAAATAAAACAATAATAGACCACTTTTTTTTTTTTTCCCCCGAGGGAAAATGTAGCCAGGGCCCTCTCCTTTTGGAGGGTGCGCAGCCCTCCAAGACAGCTCTCCTTTACCTAAAGTTGTGTGAATTGAGCTGCAATGAGTAACTCAGCCCCATTGCTGCAGTTAATGCCCTTACTGGCTTTCTTCTGGGACTCTGCTCTTTTCTGGGTCTCTGCTTCAATTCCCAGGAGAGTTGGACCTGCTGCTGTCTGGGCTGAGCCCTAGCCAGCAAATAGCTCTACTTGCGCCACGCAGACTCCCGCTCTGGGGTGGAGGGACCTCCAGCAGCCAACCGCAGCAAGCAAGATGCCTGGAGGCTGAGCCAGGTCCGGACAACTTGAGCTCCAAGGTGGGGACTTGCTATTTATCCTTGGCCCTCCCGGTGCAGCACTGCTAGGAGAGGGCTGCAGCTTTGCCAAGTGCCCGGGGCTGTTACTCTTCCACCGCCCCTGCGCACAGCTTCCCCTCGGCCAGAGGCAACACCGCTGCCAGGCTGGTCCCCAGGAGGGCCGGGGTCCGTCGGGAGAGGAGGACAGGCGGCGCAGAGGAGCGGAGCACGCCTTGCAGCAGGGGCAGCTCCGCAAAGAGAAAGA
>NW_009201830.1:0-20740 GCF_000690835.1 Fulmarus glacialis | reverse complement strand
TTAAAGGAAATTAATTTTCCTTTAATCATTTTTTTAAAGTAGCAATCTTAAATGCAACACTTAATTCACCAACATCTAGAACCAGTGGTCGCCAAACCACTGTTTGTCTAAACCAAAGTTATGTCTCCCCATCTAATTCAGTCTTTGACCTGCATGAGAAGTGGGAGAAAATAAATCTACTATCCTGGTGTATTTTAGGGTGTAACTCTACTAACAGCTGGACCAAGATCAACAAGTTTAATTTACATGTCACTTCTTAGCAGCAACAGTATCATTGACAAAATACAGCATCAAAGAAATAAATAGGGAAGAAAAAAAAAGCTACTCAACACAAAACCAAGCAGTGACAATAACACTCCAGATTCAGTCTCATTTCCTTATTATCAAATGGGGGGGATGGGAGAGGAGCAGTTGCAGACAAATAATTTCAGATTTTTTTATCTGTTTAGACAGCCAAAGACAATAGTAGGAAAGAAGACAAGAGGTCTTGGAATAAGCTTTCTTAACATTAGCACGTTTTTCATTTACATTGTTCTAGCTCTGAACTTTTACTTCTCAAGCGACAGGCTTTTTTAGTCCTGTTTCCAAATTTCCTACAAAGCTTTGCAGTGTCAAACATTTTCAGACTGGGTCTTGACCATGACAGTAAATTAAAACATTTTTAAATTGCATGAAGCATCACATATCTTTCCAGAAAGTGGATAAAAGAACAGGATCATCATCTGTGAAAGGCATTACAAGAACAACCTAACAGCTTTCTGGAATTACTACGAATACTCAAGTATCTCATAGACTTAAGTCCCCAATAACACATAAGCATCAAAAATCCACATACACAAAAGGAAGGACTGTACACAGTTTAAAAAAATCTCTTGCAGCATTTTCCAGCTTTTGAAGACAGATTTCCACCCTGGAGAGAGGAATGGGTAAGTGGAGCAGATAACCATGGTTGTGCCTACTGGTAAATGAAGCACAGGAAGATTTCACCAAAGCTCTGTTGATGCAGCATTACTTCCAGGATATTCCAGCCAAGCCATGTTAAGGAGGTATCACAATTGGTTTACGATTTGGGGTCAATTTTAATCAGCCAGACAAATTCCAAATTTCTTGGCTTGGCTGCCAACCAATGTTATAACTTTTACAACAGCAAAAGTATCAGCAGTTCAGGTTACTTTCAAATACTGGCGTTTACGATCATTAAACATTAGCAAAATCAATTGCCTCGTATACGTGCCATCTCTTGTTTTACAATAACAGACAGGCTCACTTCCCTCTGCACCAACCACAAAAGTACATTTATCATACCCAAATCAGAGGGAACTCTCATGAATACAGAATCCACCGATATTTCCAATTATTAAAATATCAGTACTTAGCTGCATAGTATAAATAAAGTGAGACATATGTATTAGAAAGTTAAAAGCTTTACTCAGACAACAAGCCAGACATCACGACAGCATAGAGCCACACAAAAAATGGCAGCTCCCATACAACTGAATAGTGCAGAATTTTTTGCCTGATCCACTGGGGGAAACAGTTTCCGAAAACGATGGAAGAAAGTGAAAGATTTCCAATTAAATCAGAGGCCAACTTAAAATAAACAAATATTTGAGAAAATACAACTGAACTCAGCATAGAGCTGTTTCACTTCTCCCAACAGATCTTGAGGTATAAGCTGACAAATTTGGAAAACAACGCACTGAAAATACCCAAGGTACCAAAAACTTCCACCTCATTTTCTTCAGGTTCGTATCTCAATAGTTTTGCAGGCAATTCAGTTACTCTCTAAGAATTCAGAATAAATTTAACAACATAGTGCAGAATATGACCAAAGCCCACATGGGATGAGCAGTTTACTCTCTCAAACTACAACTTGACGTAGGTTT
The DNA here is from genome assembly GCF_000690835.1 of Fulmarus glacialis. Classification (NCBI taxonomy): domain Eukaryota; kingdom Metazoa; phylum Chordata; class Aves; order Procellariiformes; family Procellariidae; genus Fulmarus; species Fulmarus glacialis. Next base: position 18,854 of record NW_009201830.1, on the reverse strand, counting down.
GTCTGTCACCATGTGCCCTCCATTCCATAGGAGAACAATGCAAAAAGGAGAAACACAAAATGTATGTCCAACTATGCCAAAACACCTAAAAAAGAACAGACCCATCCATGCAGAAACATAAGTGACTGGCATCATAGTCTTTAAGCAGCCTGCCACTTACTGTCACCCTTCTGCAGTAGTTATTACTGCAGCAGTGCATACAGTGGCAGCATTCACAGGTAACTTGGAGTTTTTACAAAGCAAGGGGAAATAAAAACTCTCTCGTGCAGTCAGCTCCCCTACCATGTACCAAGCTGCAATTCCTCTTTGGGTACCTAATGGTCCTTATGCCCCACCCTCACCCTCTGATGCCTGAATCAGTAGAAAGCAAAACAGAACACAAAACCCCACCAAACCCCGTGGTACCCTGCAGGTACCTGACAGGTGGGATTCTCAGAGCAGAACAGCCCAGGGCACTTGGTAGCAAAGGCCAAGATCATTAGTTAAGAGACACTCATTAAGGAGCAGAACCTCATCAGCACCTTGGTGTTCACTCTCACACACCCTACTGCCCCGGGTGCAGCTCCTCTCTAAACCAGCTTGGTGAAACAGCTGTGGCCGGTCTAATCAGGTATCACCATGTGTCTCTGGATGCCTCAAACCCAACTACAGGCCAAATTATTTGCTCCCAGGTGTCTAATCAACATGATAGGACCATGCACCTCTAAAGTAGACAGCAAAGCAGCAGTATGAGCACTCCGTGTTACAACCGTTTTCTGTACCAACACTCTTCACCTCCCTGCAAGACACACCAGCTGCTTCCATGTGCTCAGCGTCCAGCTCTGTTGCTGCCCACATCACTGGAGGAGCCAGCAAACCCAAACACCCCAGCCATTGCTAAACCGATCCTCAGTGACCAGGGACACAGCAAGGGGTGGCACCGCACAAAGCAGCTCTTTCTGTAATACATATTGGAGACTTCACAGTGAACAGCTTTGTAAATGCAGAACGAGCCACAGCAATTCCAGCTTTCCCTAGTACTGCCACGAAAAGTATTGTGCAGAATAAACTACGAGGCTTTCCACTTTTGTGCCACTTCCTACTGTAAAAGCGACGCGACTCCATCTCCAGGAGTCTCAGCGTTCCTGGCTGCGAAGTGGGGGCAGTTGTGCCCTTCCTGGAAACATGACGGGGCTTTTTGTACCTCTGACCTGCTCCAATGCCCTCAAATATCATGCGAGATATATATATGCTTTTCCACCCAGTTACTATATCCCTCTCATATCCTCTGACTACAAGGGGACTTGGGAAGGGGAGGCAAGCAGCTCTATTTGGGTACCTTGTGTAAAACAAAACAAAAAGGCAAGTCTTACATAGTTCCAGAAATCCATGAGTTGTTTAAACACAGTCAAGTACATTACTTAAACTACTGCACAAATTTCCATCTTTTAACATATACAGAGAATTGAGATTAACGGTGCATAAAATCCACCAGTGCACATAAACCAGGCTCCTAGGTCAGCTGTCGATATCCGCAGCGGACACGCTGCCGGTGGGAGCCCAGGCTCTCCCACCTCCCCTGAGCCATCAGCATGCTGTTCATTGCAGCCTCCCCAAAGACTGGAGCAATGCAAGCTATCTTACAACACATCAGTAACACTTTCCTCCTCTCTACTGCCCAATAATATTCTCCCTCTTGCTTGCTCATAAAATAAATCTGTCAGGATATTATATGAGATTACCTATATATTTAAATGATGATCTTGGCTTATGTTTACATTATCGCTCTGGTTCAGGGTATGTGCCATGAGGAAGGCAGTCCAATCCTAGGAGAGTATTATTTTCGAGTGACTTTTATTGTCCATTATCTTACACCATTTCTGTCACAGCTATGATGTCTGGTAGGAATAGTTCACAACAGAAATATCTTTGTCGTTAGTATTCTCATTGCAATTTAGTCAGATCAACCTTTAAGTCTCATCCATCATACTGAAGAGCTTTGGCAAAGCAAGCGCAGTAATATATGCTTCCATGAAAAACCTAATTACAGGCTAGGTTAAAAAGCCTACCCCATTCCTTCTGCAGTGCAAGGTGACAGGAAATCCTGAGCATCCCTTGGTTTCTCACTCTCCCTTTTTGCTGGTGAAGTGCGTAACCCGTTCATTACAGCAGACTGATTCTGTCTGGCACATGACAAACTTACGTGAACCTAACAATTAAACTTCTGACAGCGTTTCCAAAAGCAGAGAGTATTTACTGTAAATGCTTGACAATTTTTTCCTCTCTGCTCATCTCTCTCAACAGTCACCTTATGATGACTGGAAATTACCATAAGCAAATAGCAGTCTAACATCCAAAAAACCCCTCATGTTAATGTGAAATACACACCTGCCAACACTGAAAAAAAAAATGAATATGAATGTTAAAGGGAACAACATGAGGAATGCCACTGAAATGCATGAGACAGGAGAGAATGCTGCAAGAGCAGAGTTAAATAATACAATTCAGTAAAAAACAGTTCAGAAAGAGCTGCCTACAGAACGCACAGCTGGCTGGAGCGCTGCGGTGGCAAGGCTGCCTACAAACACCGCCAGCCCGGCAGAGGAAGGACTGTACAGTTTGTCTTACCAACAGCTCCAGGCTGCAATGAGGGAATTCAAGCAAAAACTGTTAAATAGTGTGCAGATATATCACCAGTAAATAGTTTCTAAATTTTAAGCTTAGCATTAAGATGAAACTTTCTCTATAGTTATACACACGCAAATGTAACACCGCATGAGTTATGTACACCTGCAAAGCCCAAGAAAGCATAAGATACATGGAAGCGTGAACAAACTCTTAAAAACAATATATTAAGATCGCTCAATTACACAACTTTATTAGATTTAGCAATGCCATCCATGACCAAAGTGCTAATATATTATTTAATATAACTTTGCTCATCCTCATTGACATAAGCTCTAAAGGACAAATGAAAACTGGCAGAAATCAACTTTCCTAGCTTTTAATATCAGGGAAGCTTTAAAGAGTAGGGCCTGGATCTAGTACTAAAATTAATAAAAGCATCAGTCACCAAACACAGTTAAAGACAATAGTTGTGTTTCAATGTACAATTTTCTTTATCAGTATTTTTAAGTACTACGGACCCCAGCTCTGTTTTTTAACTCAACCTTTATTTGAATTTCATTTAACAGATGGATATTTTTGAAAACTTTCAGAAGCATATCCTCATCCAACCTTAAATAACTTGTATTAATAGAAGTTACAAATATTCAAATGATGGAGTTGACCTCACAATAAGAAAATACAAAAATACATTTAGGTATTTATATATTCAAAATTTTACAAGTAGCTGCTGCCCAATCAAAATGCAGAAACCAAGTCACAGCCCTCAGTGAAAACTGTACCTGCAATTTATAAACCCCTAAAAAGGATGAGGATGTTTGTAACAAACTGACCACTGAGCAGAAGAACGGTGTTTTAATCACACCTTCCATTTTACGAGCATTGGAATTACCCTGAAAGCAGGTGCAGATGGGTTTGTGTTAAGACTTTGTGCAAACTAGATTTTCAACAGCCAGTAAGGGAGTGCTGGCTTCTCAAAGACCCAAAAGCCACTAACTGAAAATGTTTTAGTAGAATGGCTGAAAAGCCCTAGAGCTTTTTTTCATACTATGTCAACAACTGATACTCATTAAACAAATGCCGTGACAGCCACTGTAATTCACTGTTCCATACCTACAAGCAAAATGACATTAAGTCAACTATTTAAAGCTATTCGGAGCCATCTCACTGTAGATGTTAATAAAACAAATGTTTCCTGCCAATAATTAAGTATTGTGTCAAACTTCCCACTGTCTTTCAAATCACTCTCCACATCCAGCTCAGGTCCATACTCCCATTTTAAGCAAGCAAGATTATAATTTCGAATACTCTGTATTCTAGTTTGTAGACAAATATAGTAAAATGACTTGAAAATAGCAAGGTCTGACACAGTATTCTCCCCTCCCCAACTATATTACTATGCCTGAGGATCCTACTCGAGTTTATACAATAGTTTCGATAGAACATTTCGTATGCCCATTGCTTTCACCAGTTCTCACCACCAACCATGAAGGTAGTTAGCTTACTTCTAATTTCGGTTTAAAAAGGTTTAATTTGAGTTAAGGGTTGGGTTGGGTTTTATTTCTATGTCATAGTATCAGCGCCCTAGAACTTGGTCCCAAATCAAAAGACGTAATTGTTTGTAAAAGTCTTCTGAATACGCTTTAGATGCTATGTAGCTCAAACCATTACAAGGGATGGTTTCAACTGGCTCCTTTAAACAGTCCTAGGATCACTGCCAAGGGTACTTGGTGATTTATAGTTATGACTAAGTAATCAATGTGATAAGGTAAATGTTCCTTTTCACCAGCCTAAGTGGACTATTCCTAGCTCTTATTTCACTGCACGTAATTTCCTAGTGCAACACCACATGTAAATATTTATGTACAATGTTTGTGTAAGATGTAGATAAATATCAAATACATATTCACATCCAAAATTGAGGATGGATAGCAGTCAGCAGCATTTAAAGTGACAACAGTTCCTCTGAAGAGAGATAATACTGCAAACACAGTACAGCAACAACAGGTTGCATTTTTCCCCCAACTAGTTTTCACTTACGTATGTTTCAGATAAAGTAAGAAGTCAGCATACCTTAATTTATTTAATTTCTTCTAGTTGCAATTTTGAGCCTTCCGAAAGTATTCTCTACATTCATTTTACAATCTTTGAAACATTAGAGATAGACCTCTCAGGCCACTACTGGTGCTAACGAAACACATGTTAAAAATAAACACATATTAAATCTACCTGGAATTTTACTGTATTGCTTACTAAGCATGCAACAACATGCTCACCTTTTAATTTATAATGCAATAAAGCTTTCAAGCCTGAAGCCAAATTATTTAAGAACGTTTCTGTTATCCTTCTCAGAATTCATTCATTCCTGATGAAGGAAAGATTAAATATAGGCTGGAAATATATTCATAACATATACGTTCACAGAAACTGCCAGACATTTTCACATCATTAAATCATAACTGAAATAAGTAACATCACATACAGCTATGAAACACGCACTGTCTGTACCAGTAATGTCAACTTCATTATCACGCTGGCTGTACGGTCTCCCTTCCGCATCAAGGGAACAATCAACTATTTGCACTAAGTTAAGCAAACTTACCAGTGAGTTGACTACCTACATGTGAAATACAAACAGTTTCCACTCTCGATCAACATCTGAAGAGCCCTTGTAAAAAAGAAGAGCCAAAAATAAAGTAGTAGGGAAGACTGATTGTTCCCAACCTATGGCAAAAACATCCAATTTAAGCCAATCCCCAAAATAAGCTTCTACCACACACAACTAAGAATCCGAACTACTTCCACAGCTTGTTCCTATCAAGACACCTTTAGCAACTAGCCATCTCAAACAAGAGCACAAGCAAACAGATCACCTTAAGCCAGTAAGACAAAAACAGAAGTAACATCCAAAGTACAAAAAAATTTTTAAATAAGCTCTGCTGCTACAGCCCCAAAACCCAAACATGGGAACTGTTCAGCCTGGTCTGTTCTCAGAAAGCTTAACAAACATATGACCTTAAATCCTAACAAAGTTTTCTGTAAATACATATATACATATGTGATTAGAAACACCACCACGTAGCACTGATAAATAGCATTTAATTAGCACACTTCCAACCACTTGACAAATATTAAGCAAACCTCACAAAGATACTTCTGAAATATTGCTCTAATTTCTCAAATGTTTAAGGAAAGCTTAGGCAGACCAAAGTAAAAGAGCAAGCCCATGTCAGATGGGTTCAAAATCCATGAAACCTGCTGTAACCACTCTGTTCATGCAGTTGATCTCTAGAGCCATTAATTTGAGTCTTTAATAGCCAACATATCTGTCTCAAATACAGGGAAAAGGAACAGAGGAAGATATATATATATATAGATATATGTTCACCCGACTTCAAAACGTCAGAAAAACAGCTTGAAGTATTTACATTTCTCATAATCAGAAGTAAGAGGAAATGGTGCCGAGAATTATGCAGCCCGGCCAATCTAAAGATTCATATGACTCAAATCCAAAGGCAACTTCAAAGCCACCTCATAAAACCCTATGCAAAACTTCCAAGCAGCCAGATGCTAGCATTGCAGGAAGAGCTTTCACAGCATCTGGATCTTGCAAGTAACAGCCAAACGGAAGCAGAAGCTTCCCTGTGTAAGAAGATTTAACATTTTTCTACTTACAAAAATAGCTACGTTAGAAATATGTTTGTATTTTTTCCACTTCAAAATATGCTAAATAAGACTGTATTATCAATTGCTATAAGGTGTCTTATCTATACTGAATAAAAGAGTCAGCTTGCCTACACATTCCTGAGTATCTGGAACTAACGGCACCAGTTTTCCAAAAATTAATGCAGCTCTTTAGTTCATATCCACACTTCTATATCACTGTACGTAACACATCTCCATCTCTTTTCCCACATAGGCACAGTTTTCCTTAAAGAACAAGATTCATTCACCAGTGCCTTGCAGATCAAGGCTACGGGGTAAAACAAAAAAGATCTGTTCTTTGTAAAGTCTGCATAGCTACTTTTATTACTTATTTTGATGACAGACAGGGTTAATGAAGTTCTTGCAGAGAACTCTCCCTTTCCTGGGCTAAATGCCCAAATTCTTTCAGGATTCACAAGACTTGTCTATTTAAATTGGGTCCAATTTTTTTTTCCTCCTACAGAAAGGCCTGCACAGAACGTTCTGAAGAGAAACTGGGAATTAACCTTTCAAGAAAATTGTAACTAAATGTGCAAGCACTGTATAAGAGACAAATCACATTTCACACTATATTCTGCCCTCTACGCAACAATCTTCTATTATTCTAATAAGCTTCAATGTTGAAGATAAACTTAGTAGTATCAGATAATTAAAAACTATAAGCTTACTCATGCAAACAAAAAGCTCCTATCCTGCCTACCCTGCGTTTCTTTCCCAACCTCCAGACTGCTAAGACACTGCACTGACCTCAGATTAATATGATGCTGTCAGAACAGAAATTCACCTATTTGAGGGAGCTAGAAAAATTATGTTTTACTTACCAAGACAACAGCTCCACAGTTTCACTTCCAGTTTCTTGTCTGAAAAAGCTCTGCTATATACCACAAGATGCCTTTCAGACATTCCCAGCTCTACAGTGATATATTGATCAGAGACTGAGCAGTTTCTCACCACACAGATACAAGAAATCGGCAGAGTGGAGACGACTTGCCCTGCCCTGGTCTTTCCTTCCCGCTAAAACTGAGGTCCATCTCACAGTTGTTTTGCGGATACTACACAGTCCTTCAGATAATAATAAAAAAAGCACTTATGTCAGCATGAAACCAAAGAATTACAGACCTTTGCAAAGGCCTTTACATTATGTTTCCAAAATGCAGCATCTGTTCTATCTACCACCAGATACCTACCTATCATCCACAGCCATGATGAGAAGTACTTTGGGTTAAAGTGCTAATGCAATTAAAAGACAGAAACAAAAACGGCACAGAATGCAATTCAGCTTTCAGCAATCCATGAACTAAGTAAAATGTAATTTTCCAACCATCTCAAATTACCAGTTTTTAAGAGTAATTATGCAGAACACAGCTGAAAATATCTACCATGGACCAGTTCATCAGCATTCAAAGACAACTGTTTACCATCAGATACTTAGAATCATTTAGGTTGGAAAAGACCCTGAAGATCATTGAGTCCAACCTAGCACTGCCAAGGCCACCACTAAACCATGTCCCTAAGCACCATGTCTACATGACTTTTAAATACCTCCAGGGACAGCGACTCAACCACTTTCCTGTTCCAATGCTTGACAACCCTTTCAGTGTAGAATTTTTTCCTAATATCCAATCTAAACCTCCTCTGGCGCAACTGGAGACCGTTTCCTCTTGCACAAACACAAAGGTTTGTTTCAGAAAAGAAACACAAATATTTACAGTATTTCAAAATAAGCTACAACATGGTTTAGTAATATCAATGCAAACCGACACCTTATTAATACCTATGAATAACACACTATTACTCATCAATAGAAACAATTTTTCAAGTCCAGCAAAATCCACACGCAGCTATGCCCGACCAGTGAAGCACCAAGCAACACAGCAAAGCAAAGTGCAAAATCAGAAAAATAAGAATTAAAGAGCAGTGACAGCAAAGGATCAAATTGACCTAATGTAAACCAAACCAGCTTAAAGAGCTAGTAGGAAAATGTAAATGAATAGTGATGTAGCAATTTATTTGGAAATAACATGAATTGCTGTATTAAGTGTCCAGACTTAACTGGAGTCAAAGATGGGGACAAAACATACCTGTCCTGACTCCATACTCTACTTTGCTCTAACCCCTAGATAGTATCACAATATAAACATGGATCACCACAGTGATGTCAGCAGGATCCTGCAGGGATTTAGAGATATTTGGAAAGCAAATGGAGTGTGTGGGCAAGGTTTCTATAAAAACAACAAAGCCGTTTTGGTAGCACACATTCCTGTGAGTGGACAGAGTTCCCATACTACAACCGACAGCTGCGTAACAACATGTTTTAAAAGAGTAAATGTGTGGAAAATGGAACACGAGGAAGAAAAATAAGACATTTAAATAAACAGAAAATATTTATTAATGAATTTGCAACATCTACCAGTTGGTTGACAGATGTGGACTATTTCAGATCAAACCAAGGCAAGAGAGAGGTGGATCCAAAGTCCCAGAAACGCGAACCCTCGGTGTAGGGAGGCAGAGGCAGGACTACAACATCCAGTTTTAGAGGTCAAACCTTTAAAACATGAGAGATGGCAAGGAGAGTTGCTTCGGCACAGCAGCTAGTGACCCCCGCTACACTACATGAGGGCTCACTCCCTGAAGAGTTTACAGTCTAAACCAAGCCAAAAGCCTACCAGTAAAATGATAGTTCGTCTATGGAAGAACATAACTGCCACATGCTCTCAGCAAAATGTACAGCCACGTACTTGCACCAGTATTTCATGCTATAGTAACAGCATGAAGGAAAAACTACGGACAACAGCAACCGAGTCTGGAGGGGAATTAATGCCACATATTGGATGCACGAACAAAAGCTACCCGGGTTATTACTGCTGTCTGATGACTTAAGAGTAAATTAGACCAAATTTAAATATGGTCCTGTGTAACAAATTAGAGACAGTCTCCAGAGGGAAACTATATTCCCCATATCATCTAGCTGCTTTTATCAAACTCATTAATGCCATCTATGTCACCAAAAAAATGAGCAAACTGGCACTCAGCTGCCCTCAATTTCAGATGAACAATAGGAAAGGTAACATGCCACTTCAGCGAAGTCTGTTAAGACTCGTGACGAGTGCTTCATTTCAAACTTTACTTCCTTTGGAGCATCACATGCAAACAGGTTGTTTACAAACACACACAACACCCATCTCCTGCCAACCCAGGCTTCACTTCCATTTAAGCTTTTCTAGCTGACCAACTTCTCACACACCAGCCGGAGGAAAGACACAGCCAGCTTCTCCTGCCAGTCCCACGAACTCTGACATAAAGCTGACAAAAGGCAGGAGGGCACCTCAGAGATGCTGTGCGGGAAGACGCCGCCAGGACAAAGCTCCCACACATAGCTGCCTTTAGAAAAATGTAAAACCAAATACTCCAAAAGGTGTGCCTAGATGTGAATAAGGTGACTAAGAGAGGATGGTCCGAACAGTGCTGAAATACTGTTTTTCATTGCCTTGTTATTGACAGAATTAACAATGCTGAGGCAGTAAACATTTAACCTTCCTATTCTGAAAATAGGAAGGTTCTTGTTTCCTTCACTACCCCTTTGACATTTTTCTAATCCATAAGTAAACAGAATATTGAGGAAGTTTATGGAGAAGAAAAAAAAAAAAAAACAAAACCAAAAACCCCAGGAACACCATAGTGTGATGTGCTTACAAAACAACCAACTCCAAAAAAACTCTGGCTGAATCTTTGAAAACAATACGCACTTCATTGAGAGCGACAATCTACAGTATGTTATACCAAAAATGCTACAAGGTCTGTTGGTCCATGAGAATGAATCATGGTTTACCCCTGGGAAGAAAGAAAAGTGCAACTAGAACACGGGCTCCTTTGGGGACTTATTAGATCCTCCAAAAGCCATCATAGATGCTGAAACCTGCTTTTGCAGCAGAAGCTTCATCTTGAAAATATACAACAGAAAAGCACAAGAGAAGAAAAGCTGGTAGATTACACTTCAGCATTCACAGGTAACAAAAGGAAGAGACTTTAGCACTAGACTACTTAGCATCTCTGGCCTTATCTACCTCAGGCGTTCCAGAAAATTTCCTGCCATTCTGCTGTTTCCCAGAGCTAGTGGCTGCATGAGCAATGACGGATGCTCCCCAAACCCAGGGTTTCCAGGTCACCAGCAATTTTCTTGACTACACATACCTCTCTCCCACCCCTACAGCTCCAAACTTACTCTCAATAGGTAAAATGCTACGGAAAGAGGGCATGCCCCTTTGATGCACAAGGATCACCACCACCAGGTTGCACTGCTATGGTAATGCTGATGGTAGCAAAAGGAGCAAGGGGAAAGGCAATTTTCAAGAAGAAAAACTCCAGTGCCAGGAGATTACTTCATTCTCTCCTTCCGTAGGCCAACTGAAACCCCATAGAGTCGGAGCAGATTTTCACTTTAACATGGACAACTACAGTGAGAACATAAAATCAAGTCAGCCATCCCTCCCTGCTACAGAGCCAAACCCTCCCCTGGAGAGCTGTGTGCTCACAACACAGCAAAATGTTTGACTTATAGTAATCAGTTTCATCAATAGACAACCAAAAATATTTAAACGCTATTTGCAGCAATTTTGATTTAATTAGCTGCAAGTCTTTTCTTCAGAGAGAACTGCTTCACGCTTTCCCTCTCCCTGCATTAGTGATGAAGCACAAAAGCTAAAATAAATCATCACAGTCACTTTAAAGTACAAACCAGGGAGACTAAAAGAAATGCCAATAAGTAAGTCACGGAGTAAGTTATTGTATACCTTAATATACAAAGAACTAAGAGCAAACACAGGTAAAGAACCGTACCCAACACTGTTTACCCTTGGATGGTAAAGTTCTTGCAACTGACATAATGTTATAAATTGAGTCATTGACCCGCAAGGAAGTAAAGAGCTCAAGAGAGTTAAAAATTACCCTATAAATACCATAAAGATTAACAGATTTGTAATACCCACCCAAGAAGCACTTACTCCAAGTAGAATGATTATGAAAACACAGCAAGAATATTTACTACATAGTACTGAGTTCAGTATACACAGACTGCCACAAAAGGCAGCACTGCTTCTTAATATAGTGACAGCTGAAAGTCACCACGTACATTTCCCAGCTGATTAAAGGGTAGCATACAGACACACACAGTTGTGACTTATATGCTTCCTTGGAATACATTCATATATTTTTAAAAACCTTTTCAAAGTTGTTTGGGGTTTTTCTGTTCCACTGTAACATTTTTGAGACTTACGTTTTGCACAACTCTGACCGGAGAGCTAATGAAATACTGACAGCACAAAAGAATGAAAGCAGAACTTCCATGAATGAAAGAGGAGGGAATTTTTGTGTCCATGTTTGTTGATATCTATTCTACCCTAGGTCCCTACTCTTGGAGGAAAGGAACCTTAAAACATCTACAGCTTTTTTCCACATCTCCTCATTGTAATGACATACGTATGCCCCGAGAACTAGAACCCACCACAAACTCTCCAAGACAGGCTTGACATTCAGAGTGTTCCTATGCAAGAAACAGAATGTTCCAACAAGGAGAAAACCCACTCCTTTTCAGGACGGCAGAGACAAGCGTCCACAAGGTTAAGAACAGGACAGAGACTTAAACTGAAATTCCTGAAGGGAATCATATTGAATGTACTGTGAAGTTGCAATACATCCTGTAAGTCAACATTCCCCAATTATTGCACCAATGCAGCGATTTTGATCTCCAACACCACAGTTTAAAAATCATGAGGTTAAGAAAAAAGTTACTCTCCCAAGTAAAGAGGACAGCTGGCTCTAAGGAAAGAAGAAAAATTGGAACTTATATTATTCTGCGCCACTTGAGCCTGGAGACCGCGGCTGCCTTGGAAGTAAGCACCACCGAGCAGCGAGTACGGACAAAACAGCTCAGGCTCTGCTACCTCCCAGCACACCGTCTGAGAGGGAGCAATCCCAACTATCCAGCACCCATTTTTCCTGTCAGCATGGATTTAAAGCTCCGCTTCATGCACGCTGTGAGTTTTCAACAGGCTGGTGGATTTTTCCCGCCTCGTAGCAAGTGGGCTTCTCAAAGACCGAACGACAAAAGTAACTGGAGAACAGAATCTGTCACTGAGCTCTGCAAAATGAAAGCCTTGCAAATCCTCCCCAGGGTGTGGAGCAACACCTGCTCCGTCAGCAGGCTAGGCTGGGCGCGGGGTCACAGCCCTTCAGTTCAGTTTTTGACCCCTGAAATACTAGCACGCTAGGTGAGGCAACTATGATTCACTTGGATAAAGCACATGGAGGAGTAGGATGGCAAAAGCATCCCCCAAATGGACAGCGTAACCAGTCCTGGGGAATCCCACCCAGATCAAATACCGAAGGATGTTTTGGGCCCCGAAAGGTGGGATGCTGCATTGAAACGAGACACTGAGACCTCCTCATGAAGGTCCCTCAGCTGTCTCCTGGCAATGCTGAAATGCCTATCTGGGGACGCACCAGCCAGGCTGTTGACAGCCATTCATTTCGTAAATAGCTGTGGCAGCGCAAGACATTATCACCCCCCTCCTCAAAGGGGAATCTCTGCCCTTTTCTCTAGCATTGCCATACTCGGGTTTATTACCCTTGATTCCTCAGTTAGGTTGGTTTGTAAGAGGTTTAAGCTCACTGAGCTATCATTGCCTGAAACATGCCAGGGAGCGTTCCCACACATGATTCTGCCACTGGCACCACAAGATCAGGAGCCATCTCCTTCCCCCTAACCAGAAGGTTTATGTCCAAAAAGGGTTTCTGGAACAGCCTCAGCAGTGTCTCCACGCTTGGAAAAACAACATTTCAACACAATTTCCAACTGATGTTACACAAGCAATCCATCCACTGAATTAAAAAAAAAAAAAAAAAGAAAAAGGCATATTACACATTATATTGAGATAAATCTGTCCAGAGGTGCAGCCACATTTTAAAGACACAGTGAACTGAAACATGCACGGACCACTGCACCTGCCAGCTGCTGAGAGAGAAATCAGAATAACTTCAGAATGAGAACTGCTTGAAATTACAACCAAAACCAGTCAATACTTCGATAAAACGACAAAATAAACTGCCTTCCTAAAAAGCAAATGCACTGATCTGTCAGGGTTGGTGCCCGAGGTCTGTCCAAAGGCAGGGGATGACTTGGCACCTACTTTGATTCATCATGTGAAGCACATACAAAGGTTGGACTCCAGAACTGGAGACCTAAGTTACTCAAAGCAAATAAACACAAAAACTTTAAAAAGTGCCTAGGGATTGTAATATACCTGTTAATAGTCCAGGAAAAAAAAAAAAAAAAGATAGCAAAGAACCATAAGGGAAAAAGCTTTATGCCAGCAGCAGCAACTTTTTAATTTAAAAAGAACAATCTTACCATCTTCTGCATTTTGTGATCAGACATGTCATAACTATTTTAATAAGTTTTGTAATTGCCATGGTGTACTAGCTCAAAGAACAATAAAACAGCATATCCAATTTACAATCTAAAACTAAATTCATGCAGTTCTGTGCACAAACTCCATTTCTGCCATCTTGAGATCTTAGCAGAAAAACTCAACTCTAACAAAAATCATTACGCCTTTCACACTTCCTTGACAGTTTCTAATCTACCTGATTTTGTTGTGTAAAACACAGTACAAGAACAGGACAGACAATACCACCTTGTCTTACTGAAACACAGCAGACTCTAAAGAAGTAATTAATAAACCACCTGCAAGTCTTTTTTTTTTTTTTTTTTGAGATGTAATAAATAATGCATTCTGACTGCTAAACAAGCATTTGTGAGGTTTCAAGAATGCTTTGGAGTACAAGATTCCTAGAGTCTCATTCACTTACACCATTTGGTTTCAAATACATAGAGTCTGCTGTCGGTTCACTTAAACATGTAACAGGAAACTCAAATTTGACTAAAAGGTTGTATTACATTACTACTGGTTTTATATGGAAACCTTTTTAGAAGTAAGAAGCTAAGGGGAAGTTTTTTTTCCTCTCCCATCTGCGACAAACAGCTGTTCACTGCCTGGAATCTATGATAGCAGACACTTAAAGTAGCACCAAGCTGAAGTAAACACTATAGAAATTTAATTTCTTTACTGACACTGTAAAGTTTTTGCAATTTATTGCATCATGCCATGTGATAAGCCGTATCATACGACTAAACACTGGAAGCTAAATATACTGTTTTAATTGAATAAAAAAATATTTTTTTCTGAAATACTTTAAAATGTTAAAAAACAATGCAAGAGACTTCTCACACATGTACAGCAATGGCACTTACAGCAAGTCCAGATGTTTAAATACTTAGCACAGGTTAGAACTTGAAGTACTCTTGATCCAATCCAATACGTATATAAAAAATAAGCCAAGATAGAAAAAGACCTATCTACCCATAAAAAGACTCGACAGCTTTACAGACTTCTGCATTTGAACCACTATTAAAAATAACTCCCTGTGGTTTTCTGTTTTTAAACAAAATTTCACTTACAAGCTCTAGAACTGCCCACTTTGTCACACACTTACACAGAACCTCGGTTCTCCCTGTCCTGCATTTCAGCCAACTAAAGACAGCAGCTTCCAATCTGGCTTTAAAAACAAATGCACACACCTCCACGCCCCCCCAACCCTGTAAGAAATTTTTAAACAGGTATTTTATACAGCTTAATTTTCTATGTAATTTAGACACACTGCAGCAATTTCAACCTGCTGGGAAAAAACACTATGATTTTAAAGTCAGTTTTAAATCTAGATTTTGCATGCAAATTTTTTGGCTTGTTTTTTTTTCTTCAGAAAGAAAAATATTGTCTGGGCCAACACTACCTCTCAGTTTGGACACATTCTTCTTCTATCTCCTAGCTACTATTTTTTTTCCCCCTCCTTTTAACTTTAGAGACACAGCTCTACAGTGAAACATGGAATTCAGAAGTGGAAGAGACCTATTACACACACCCAATGTGCTCTGCAGCCGGCAGACTAACGCTCCCTCAAAAGCATCAGACCAGAAAGGTCCGGCCTGCTTTCCCCAGTGCACATCCCAGTCCCTCCGTTGCAGCAGTCCTTTGATTCCCTGTTGGGTCAGCTCCCCTATGGGAAAAGGCAAGGGCACAGCTAGGGAAAACACAAATTGCCCTTTCAGCAGCCACAAAGAGTAAAGCGGTTCAAGTCTCCTATTTAATCAAACTTTTTTGGGGTTTTTTTTTCCCCTTCTTTTTTTTTTTGGTTCCTTAGATTTACACCAATTTACTGAGCTGAGCCAACTCACCAGTATTCAGAATGCCAGCCCTGGCACAGGGGAACAGAGAACACAAGGGAAACCATCCAGTTTCGTAGCACCAAGATGTCTGATGTTAGCTCAGCCATCTAGGGACTCTGTGTGACGCTGAGACACACCAAATCTTCCTGATTCTGTTATCCTCAGCTTTCAGATAAACTGTACTTATCTTCTAGGGCACTTACAGATCTACCAATGAAAAAGCACAAGGAACTTGCTGAGTACTTGCATGTGCTTGTACTAAAAGCTTTACAAAGGGAAGGGTGAGTATAATAAACACAGCGTTAACATGACTTAGTAACAGAATAAACTATTTTCAAGGCCTCTGCCTCTAACAGAACAAAGTGTTAATTCTGTCCATTTTAGACAACCTTTAGACTGGGAAAGGCCATTTTGTCCGGTCCACAGAGCGTGGCACGGACACACATGAGCTTCCTCCGCTGCCATGCCTGTCCTGTAACCAGTATCAGAGTGGGCCACCATTTTCTTGCCTAAGTCACATTTTCAGGGTCTTCAGCGATGAGTGGTATCAAGCCAATCATGAACTATATTTCAACTGCATGAATATTTAGTGTTTGCTTTCAATATTGCAAGAATGTATCCAGTATAAATGCAAGATGCAAGAAAAACAAAGACATATATCACATAATTTCCTACAAACAAACCAGTCAAGCACCTGGATAGGTGTACACCGAATTAGTCACCATCATTCCCATAAAAGGTAAAACAGACTGGTTAAGTGAGTTTACAAGACAAATGCAGGAGTGTGTGTCACAGGTAGAATGGCTGTTCATGACTTCCTTAATCATAATTCTGTGCTCAAACCATATAGAGCATCATGGCCACTGTCCACGTAGATGAGTGTTGAATTGTAGTAATACTGAGGAAGTTGCAATTAAAAATGTGTTCACTCAATAGTAAAGAGGAGGCCAACTTCTAAAATGAGGTTCCACATATTTATTTTTCCCATTTGCTGGAGATGACCATGAACAACCTTTTCTATAAACAAGACCATCTAAGAAAAGCAAATTAGAATGATAAAAACTAAAACACAAGTTGGGCTATTAAACCCGTTTTCTGTAACGACTGTATCCCAACCGGGCTTTCATTTAGGACAGAGCAAAAGTCACGCCCCAGAGGTCATACCGATGCCCACTTTCATCATTTCGTTTTTGAAACTTTCCTCTAGTAATTCCTCTGCTCCTCCAGCAACATACGGTCAATTTTCTTCCTTTAAATTCAGAATGAATACATTTGATTTCTACCACCTGCCCCATTTGTTGGCTGCTCCAGTTCACACGGTCTAGTTTGTACTGCCATGTTGTTTGTTGTGTATACATTTTTCATAGCCTTGAGGTTAAATATATCTGGCACCACATAAAGTAGGAAAAGATGTTAAAGTACATCCACTAATTCATCTTCTACACATCTAGAAAGTGTATTCTTATGGTGCCCAGGAGGTGGACTTGTTGGTAACTACCCCCATTTTACTGTTAAGAAAGCAGAGGTAGAGCAAGAGAAAAACCCACACAGGTATTTCCGACTCCTATCCCCATACCAAAAAAACCCACCTCATTTCACCCTGAGTAAACAATCATTAATAGATCATTCAGTACGGCAAAAACTCTTTAAAGCCATTGAAAGAGCCCTTTAGACCAACAGGTAGGTCTGAATAAAGCCAAAAAGCATGCTGTAAGATAAATCTCAGAATCTCTCACTATTTTGTCTACTACAGCCTTGATTATTACGAGAAATGAGAAAAGCCAGCATAGGCTCAATATTTTTAATGTACATTAAAGTATTATATATTGACATAAAACTTTTCAGGTAGGATCACTGAAGGCAAGTACTACAAAAAAAAAAAAATCTGTTTCCCAATGCGGGCTTGGAGTCCAAGTTACTTATCTTCATCTGCTTTTCTCCCAACAAAATGAATACTGAAGAATCTGAAAAGGTATATTAAAATTCATATTCAAATTACATGTCCATCCTCTCTCATAAAACATGTATTTGTCAAGAAACAGAATTCCAGAGGAAGGAAGGAAAACAAAACAAGCAGAAGTGTATTATATGTCGCAGGTGTTAAGAAACCAGATTCTGTTCTGACAAGTTCCTTTGGGGTGACAGCAGTCACTCACACTCTGTCTAGAAATCTCACTTCCCACAGAAGATGTTCTTTTTCCACCATAATAAAAGTTCCCCCCAGCCCCCATTTTTTTTAGGTTTCTAAGGCACAGAGCGATAGGAAACAGGGGCAGCAACATTCTTATCTAAAAGAAGTTCCTTTTTTTTTTTTTCCCCTCTGTTGTTGCTTAGAAGAATATGACTGCCACAAAGAATGTCGACAGGAAAAAAATAACAGTGGAAAGACTTTGACTCAATGTCAAGAGATTTGTCAAAATGTAAAAACTGTAGAAATGCTGCAGAAGTTAAACAGTTGCTTACAGTGATTCACGAAAATGAACTTTTAAAGGAGACACAGAAATGACAGCAAGACAGTCATAATGTGTCAGGAACTTGCATCACTGGACTTCTAATTGCTACAATATTTCCTATCAAACTACTTATACTGCAATAATGCCATAGGCAATCACCATTGGCAGAAATATTCCCTGTGTGAGAACAGACAGACAAACAGATGGAGCTCAGAAATCCCCCATTATTCTAAACAAGTATAAATCACACTTCGGAGGGAATAACATGTTGAGGAAAAAAAAAAAATGGTATTTCATAGTTCAGCTCTAACATGTGCTCTCGCAAAAGCAACGTGGTAATCCCTGAAGTGCTGGTTTTATCTCAGAGTTCTGTCTTTTGAGATGGCACAAAAGAGAGCACCCCGAGAACAGGCACGCTCCCCTCCCAGGAGGGGACTAGGGGAACGCCAGGAGCTGCAGTCTCAGGAGACCGTAAGGGAGAAGCAGCTGGGGAGGGTCTCAGGCCAGCGCCCAGCGACCCCCGGAGACCGCGGGGTTCTCTCCAGCAGCCCCAGGAGCTCCCAGAGTCTCTCAGAGAGGAGACAAGTTAAGGGAAAGCCCACGCCGGGCTGTCTGGTGGGGCAGCGACGCTTGGAGGGGCAGGCGCAGGGCGCTCGGACGGGAACGGCTCCGCCGGGGCATGTGTGCTTGGCAGCGCTACTGCTTTTAATGTAAAAAAAACAACAAAAACCTCCAAAAAAACTCTGCAATGACACCAAACCACACAAATGTTCGTAGTTTTACACGGGTTTTAACTTTGCTCAAATCTTAAC
>NW_009201829.1:0-62387 GCF_000690835.1 Fulmarus glacialis | reverse complement strand
TAGTTATATAATATAAATCTAGACATACATATATACATATGCATATACAGATGCACTTAGTAAAATAGTGCACTTTTTTCCTAGTAAAAAGCAGGGTTGTGGGCTTGACCAGTCTGAGAAGGTATAATATGTGACTTCCACAATATGACTTGCTCTATTCCAAAATAAGCAGAATTTAACTTAAAATACATTATTAACAACAGTTTGCATTATCCACATAAAGTGATGTAAAGGTCAGACACTTCCACTGAGACTAGATAAAAATGCCAGAAGTATGCTAGCTTGAATTTTAACTGAGATGATTTTAAAGGCTAGTCTATTTATATGAACTGAGCCGTCTTAACTTTTTCCATAGATAATCATATAGACTTGGTGAAGTATAGGCAGGAGGCACTTATGCCATGCCTTTCACTGACAACAGTTCTCCTGTGTAACATAATAGGTTCGATTACCACCAGCACTGAAGCAAATGGTTCAGCCTCTTTGAATCTCTCTTTATGACCAAAGTCTCCAAGATGTTTTCTGAATAAACTGTTAGTTTCTTCTCTATTCTGTTTTCCACAGAGTTAGCGCCTGTGGCTGATGCTACGTGTTCATGATCAAGAGTTCCCAGAGCTCAGTCTTTATGTATGTGATCACAATTTGTGCTCTTCAAAATGATAATGAAACCTCATTAGAGCACTTGGGCTGTTAGAATAAAGGCATGCTGAATATGACCATAACTGATAGATTTTGGCCAGTCTCTTTCAATGCCCTTCCAGTGTAAATGACCTGTTCTTCTAAGTCGCTTGGTGAATTTAGTTGAGCTTGCTTTCTTCAAATTGTGGTTAAGCTCTTTTTTTATCCGTTAGGTTTTTGACAGTCTCTGTAGAAGTGACTACAGTGCTTTTGTCTATTAAAATATTTTCTGTCGTAAGTACTTATCACTCTTTCTGCATCTCTGTGGTCAGTCCGCACCTCGAATACTGTGTTCAGTTTTGGGCCCCTCACTACAAGAAGAACACTGAGGGCCTGGAGCGTGTCCAGAGAAGGGCAACGAAGCTCGTGGGTCTGGAGAACAAGTCATATAAGGAGCGGCTGAAGAAACTGGGACTGTTTAGTTTGGAGAAGAGGAGGCTGAGGGGAAACCTTATCATGCTCTACAACTGCCTGAAAGGAGGTTGTAGTGAGGTGGGTGCTGGTCTCTTCTCCCAAGTAACTAGCAATAGGATGAGAGGAAATGGCCTCAAGTTGCGCCAAGGGAGGTTTAGACTGGACATTAGGAAAAATTTCTTTACTGAAAGAGTGGTCAGGCCTTGGAACAGGCTGCCCAGGGAAGTGGTGGAGTCACCATCCCTGGAGGTATTTAAAAGACGTGTTGATGAGGCGCTTAGGGACATGGTTTAGTGGGCATGGTGGTGTTGGGTTGATGGTTGGACTCGATGATCTTAGAGGTCTTTTCCAACCTTAACGATTCTATGATTCTAATGGTTACAGCAGAGGCAAAAGGTTCTCAGTAAAACTAAAAAAGTGTCTGGTTATCCCCTGGAGCCAGGAGGGTCCAAACTCCCCAAAGATTCAGTTTCAAGGAGTCCCCTGCGTTCAGTTTGGGTCTCAGAATAGGTATTTAAGAACTGCCTTGTAATCCAATTGTGGATGGGAATCATAGCAGAAGGCTTACCTGCAGCCCATGTATTTTCTGCTATTGAAGGTGCATAAACAATAGATTGTCAGCTGCTATACAAACGTTCCAATAAAAAAACCAGTAGCTCTCCACTGCTGCCTCTGAAGGACACTCAAGGAGAGAGTGAGCTATTGCTGGAGTGTTAACTTGAATGGGTTGAGCAGAGATAAGATAAAATTTGCTTAGTAGAAAAGTATTGTGCTAAATGATTAGTGGACAGTTCTGCTTTACACAAAATGAGTCCCTCAGTTTGTAATTGCTCAGCTTACATGTAAAACTTTTCTAGCTGCTGGCCTCCAAATCAGATGAGATGTCAAAAGACGTTCCTCCTGTCACTCCCAAGAAGTCTGACTCAATGAGGATATGCAGCAGGTGAGCACACTGAAGAAGGGTAAGCAACTTTCCTCTCCCAATGAGCTGCATGCCAAATTTCTCAAGTGGCTGAGAGCCATCTGACTTGTATCTTGGAGAGCCAAGGAAGGGGAAGCAGTGGGTGCTGTTGGCCTAAGCTTGATGGGTTGGATCTTGAGGATTTGGTTTGTTTATTGAATATCCATGACCCAGATGTTTTGGGGGAAAAATCTACTGATAAATTAGACACAACAAAAGTATTAGACAGAGATGATGGGTTGCTGTTATTTCAATGCAGTGCTATTAGGGAATGTAACAGTAAAATCATAAATTTCCCCTGCTGAATTCTTGCAGACATAGTCAAGTGGGTTGCTGGAAAGGTTGTGAATTAAGTACTCAACTCCTGGTCAAATTGAAACTGAAAACCCAAAAAGTTGATTCATGTTTTGTTTTTTTTAATTGTTTGCAAAGATTGAGGCAGCTTGAAGTAACCAAAGTGCCGATGTTTTCTAATGGAAAAATTGAAGTGGGCCATGTGCCTTTCGTAAGTATCTCCAGAGGATTTACTTCAATCACAAATCAAACGTAACAAAAAGTAAGAAACGCTGCATGCCCATAAGATCCAACCACAATGGAGTTAACAATGAATTGATTTTATGCTAAATTGTGTTACATTCCAAACCAGCAGCAGAATTCAAAACCACTTCTACAATAAGAAACATTAATGCAGCTGACTGAATAAGATTTTTCCCTCTCCGTGGTGAGGAGTCTGTGTGAAAAAGACAGGGGCTCTGCTTTCGCCAAACAAATTGTCATTTTGCTTGCAAGTTTGAGGGCCAGAAAAATCAGTTAAGAAAGAAAGGCAAATGGGTCATGCAGTGGCAGCAGAATGACCCTCCGTACACACTGGAAGGCACTTGGCACAAATCGCGTAGCAGCAGAAATGCATTGATGGCGGCTTTTATGGTAGCCCTCGTCCCCTGTCCCAGCCCCTCTCTGCTCCCCGTTCTGTTGACTAGTGTGCTGTGAAACAACTGACTTTTCCATCCAGTACGCTAAAATCCAAAGACCGCTGCATGTTTGACAGGTGTGTTGCTGTTAATCTTACAGATTTTAAAATAAAAATGGGAAAGCGGAGGATAATTGGTCAATTTGTAGCCGGGAGGTGGTACTTGTTTGAGATACATGCAGATTATGCTTTTCTCTACCAGTGCAAAAATCTCAACAAATGATCTGAAAGAACAACCGGCACTGGGGAGAGGATGTGTGTGCGCACGGGTGTGCGTGCGTGCGTGGTGTGCCTGGTAAGGTTTTCTACCCTCTCTTGCAAAGCACAGGCCTTAATGAGTTCCAGGGGGACAGTGGCTTGTCAATCACAATATACTTTTCAAGTAATAGTCATCTCTGCCCCATCACAGAACCACAAGGCATGAAATAATTAGAAAGCCCAGAGTAACTGCTCTGTTTTACAAGAGCAAAATCCTTGTGTGGATCATTTACATAAACTTGTCACTTCCCATTACGGTTCTAATGCAAGCTGGGTAATAATCATGGGACCAGGAGAGGGGAGGTCAAGGTATGATGCTCCTCCACGTTTGAAGCACAAGGTACGCATGTGCCCAGCTTTCCATCCCCCACTGAATTAATGTAAAGTATCTTTTATTTTCCATTAAATAAGAACTATTCACGCTGCTATGGTAGCAGACCATGTGCAGCCTCTTCTTCTTAAGAGAGAAAAAAGGCTTTTGCGTCAAGCCATTGTTAGGGGAGAATTCACTTTGAGGAGCATTTCAAAGCTGATCCGATTGGGGAAGGAATAATGTTAAATATTTGGTATGAAATATTTATAAGACGCACACACGCACACAGTAGCCTGGAAAATACACACTCTCGTCTTTGACAATTTTAGCTCTTTCTCTCTGAACGAGAGGGTGGAGAGAAGGTGTGCGCATAGTGAGAATTGTGTATGTGTATAAATGCATCTAAACACGCACGCATACACACACGCAGAGGCAGACACACTTGCGTACAAACGCCTGAATGGGTTGATGGGATTTAAGGCAATCTGCATCTGAATACTGCTCTCCAAAGACGGTAGCAATAAGGGCTTGCTGAAGTCTGTTTTAATCATTGCGAATATGAAAGCTCTGCATTAATGCCTATCGCGAGGGGCATCCGTAAAGGAGGTGATGGCTGCTGCTGTGGCTGCTGCTGTTTTCCAGCAACCATTTTGTTGGTGTTCTTCACCACTGTTGTAGGGCATCATCTGCATTTCTGCCACAAGAAAACAAGCCTCTGCTTTCTGCACGGATTGACTTTCACTACCTGCATCCCTGCACGGCTGTTTCATTTTACTTTTCTTTAAAAAAATGAGTATAGTTAAAGATGAGCAAAGAGCAAATTTGCTTACAGGCAACCAGAATTGTATTTTTTTTAACCTTTTCGTCTCTTTCAGATAAAACAAGGCAAAACCTGTTTTTTTTTTTCCAAGGGTCTGAGAGAGGTTTCAGAAAAATGGGTTATCACCTCATTCTCAGTCCTTATGACAAGAGATAACGAGAGAATGTAATGGCTCACTCCTTATGGCATTCACAGTGAAATGCACAAGGATGGCATATATTAAATAACCAGGATAAAGGAAGTCATGTGATCTGCCTTCCTTGTAAAGGCATCTAATAGCTCTCTCTTGGAAACTTCATTTCCTTTTCCTTTGTTTTTGGTCTTGTTTGTTTGTTTGTTTTTTCCCATGTCTCTCCTTTGCCTGCCCCATTTGTACCAGCTGTAGGCTGTTGTTATTCTCTGGTGTAAATGCTTGTCTGGTTTAGGCTGTAAACAGGTTGGAGCAAGACCTTTCTGTCTGTCTGTAAAGATCCTTTTTATACATGCAGTGCTATACACATGTTAATTAATAGCGATGGTCTTGATGAACTAAAAGGCCATATATTTCTCTTCCTATGGGCTGGGGATTCACTCTCTCTTTAAAAATTGCTAGATCAAATGCCCCGGGCAGGCTCCATGCATTGTACAACATGTTTTCATGTGAGCAGGCAGCTCAATAGCAAGGCATCATCGTTTGCCCTCATCTGCCGGCTTTTGTCTTTGAGTGGAAGTGTGGGGCCTGGTGAGAGGTAGGATATGAACTGTGTCCAGACTCTGTTCCTTATCTCTGAGATCACCAAGAGGGAGAGCATTGTTGATGGATTTAAATCAGCTTTTTCCCCCCTTGTGCACAACAAAAGTCTAAATCCCTTTTCAGGCCAGATTGCTCCATTTCGCTGCATGGGCTAGGCAGATTGGAAACACGTTTGTCACTCAGCTTTTCTCCCAACCTAATCAGTAGACACTGGGGTGGTGGGATTTCGGTGCTCAGCATATCACCCTTTAATCTACGGAGTCGGCCTTTAAAAGCTGCTGATGCTGTTGCTGCTATGTGTGAGCTGCTGCTGTCTTTCATTTCTGAAGACAGATATAAAAATAATGTTAACCACGAGCATAAGCAGAGGGTTTAGCAGGGATTTGAATCTAAAATGTGATACTTAACACAGGCCAACTTGATTTGGTCCAGCAGAACTGAACACCTTATTCTGTCATAATAAAGTGTGTTGTATATGGAGAAGGTTGCAGTGGGATTTACTGCCTCTGTGTTTTAGTTCTGCTGCTGAATGGGCCTAAACGGTGAATAACCACAGGCCACAGGGAGCTATGGTTGGAAAAAAGTGGCTTGGCAGACCTGTCTTTAAGTTTCAAAGGCCTCTCTGGTAGCACCACAAGCTCACCAGTGTCTTTGCGTTTGCTGAGGTCCATCGCATGCTGACTTCATCTGTGCCTGATACAGCAGTCCTAAAGGGACAAATCATCACAGCAAGCAGGTGTGAAGAAGCAGGTTAGCTCTCGTGCGTTCGCAGAGGTCAGCAGGGTGCTAAGAGGGAGAGTTATGTGATAGGTGTGATGAAGGATGTTAAAAGCTTTAAAAGATTGTAGGCTCTTCAGGGCAGAGGCTGCAGCTCTGTTTACACCCTAACAAGTCTGTATCTGCACGTGCGCACACACACGTGTACCCGTTGTGCTAAGCACAGCCTGAACCAGATATTAGCTGAGGTCTCTAGATAAATAAAAGAGAATTCCTTCCAGGAAAGATGCATTTCATTGACCAGATATGCAATAGCATTTCTACTTTTTTCTGCCACCAAAATATGCTGTGGATAAACTACCTCGCATCCCCTTGAACTACATCTGTACTGTTCTGTGTTATTAAAAGGTACTGGTAACATGCAGAATTGCATCTACCAGCCCCATATAATGTCCTGTATGGCCCATGAGAAGCTGGGGTATGGAAGGAATGCAGAACTGGGCACTTGGGAAGCAAGGATGGTTCAAAAATTCAGCCCAAATGTTCAAGCTTAACACTTTGTGGCGAGGAGGGGCTGGCTGGGTGAAATCAAACAGTTTTCCAGGAACCCATTGAGTTCATTGGCAGACGGGGAGGAAGGCTTGCTTGCGCTCCTGCCAGTCTGGCACCCCAGATTCCCACCAGCCTGCCTCTGGGGGCATTGGGTCCCTGCCTGGAGCTCTGACTTTCCTGAAAGGATAGGAAACTTCTGAATTTTTCTCCTCTTTTCATCATTTAACATACAAAAGAGTTTTGAATGAAAGTTCCATTTTCAGTAAGCTCGAGTTCTTTCTTTTCAGTGGTTGTAAACTATGGCCAATTGTTTTGTTCAAGTGCTGAGTAACTCCTTTTAATTTTGGCTACCCAAGGACAGCAAGAAAAATACCAGTCTTCTTTCAGAAACCCTCCTTTGTTTTTGGGAAAGGACACAGATTTTTCAAGACTCTCCAGATTCTCTCTAATCCTAGAAGAGCTGGAGGACTATAAAACAGGCCATAAAAAGGCAAGTTTTCCTGTGTGTTTGTGATGGTACTGATTGTCCCAGCCCCTATTCCTGCCTGGATTAATAACTGAGAATGTTTTCAGCAACTTTCAGTATCCAAGTCCAAAAATTCTAATGAGATGGACATTGTCAATACCTACAGCAAGAGCCTTTGGCCTGGTTATGAATAAATGATGATTTTTTTTGAAGATGCCATTCCAGTGCGTGAATTTAGAAGTGGGGGCTGAGGATTTCAGTGGTTTGCTGGATTGGTCAGTAGCAGAGAATAATTGAGATGGTTCCTAGGTAGGATCTCTGAACAGCAGGAGCAGATGAGAGGCTGTGGTGAAGATGTTAAAAATAAGAGACAAAATGTGAAGGAGTAACCCATATCTCTCGAAAAAAGAAACTTTCATTTTTTCCAGCATGATAGTTGAAATCCTGGACACAGTATACTTAATGGTACAAGTCTAGCTGGCTGGTGGGACAGGCATTTAACTCAGTTATCTGGTGAACCACATGCAAGCAATCCATATGAGGGCTGCATGATAGTGAGAACCTGGTTCCAGCAGTGGGAAGCAGGGAAAGCAGGTGGTCTCCTAGCTGATCTCTCTCTTTTAAAGCAAACTGCATACACGCAGATGTATATACATATTTTTATATATTTATAGCCAATTTAATTAAACAAAATTCCTTACAACCTGAGACTGTGCAAGACAAGATTCAACCACGAACTGCTTTTTTTCAATTCCCATGTTCAAACAAAAGTCCCTAAGAAAGGAGGGCTGGATATTCCAACACAGAAGAGTGTTGGCTTTTTGAACAGATTGTTTACAGAAGGTTTTAGTTAAATCATCTCATTGATTAACAAAGATTTGAGCTATGCCTGTGTGAATCACTGATATTTCAGGTTGGGTTGGCAACTAAATGGGAAAAACTAGAGAAGAAATTCTGCTCAGTTTGACTGGAAGTTTTAACAAAACTTTTAACTTCAGCTGAGTAAAATTCCCCCCCCAGATGTGAATGGATTTTTCTCATTCAGGACAAAACACTCAGTGTCAAATACAACGTTTTGTTTTATGGCACTTTTAAGGAGAGGAAATGACAAAGTAGATGCAATCCCTTTCATCCAAGAACTCAGCGATTAGGGCACTTACTCTGTATGTGGGAGGCCAGGATTACATTCCTTCCTCACCTTGAGGACATTTGAATCGATATCACTCAGATATTAAGGCCTTATTTAGGTGGAGGAGAGAGAAGTTCTTAACTTCTCTTGTTGTTCTACTTTTATTGGGAAAATACTTGAAATATTTTGGAGGCCATGGAGAGAATGATTTTGTGGCTTAGTGCACTCACCTAGGAGAAATGAGATCTGTGCTCCAGGCTGCATTACACTGACTGCTTAATTTGAGAGTGGAAATGTCTGCTGGAGCAGGGACTGCAATCCTTTTCTGCTTCCCCCATGACTTGTCTAACCATTTAGTGATGAACTTATTTTGCGCACTGAGCCCTAATGAATGATTTATTCTATGTAAAATAGAACAGATTGAGCAGGAGAGACTGAGACAGCCTGACCCCAGACCGACAGCCTGGCAGGTAGGTTAATACCTGGCAGGCACTGGCTCATACACTGTCCAGGCCAAGGCAGAGACGGGACCCAGCTCTGCCACAGCCCAGCCGAGTGCCTGAGTGACAGCTCTCCAGCTGCTCTGGAAGACTTATAAATCTAGCAACAACTTTCTTTTTCTATTTTTTTTTTTTTCTTTTCCCCCCCCGCCCTGACAAAGCCAAAAACATTGGCCCCGTGTTAAAAATAGCTGCGGGAAGATAAGAAACCACAGTTAGCCCAAAAACCTTTTGCCCGGTCATTTTCTTGACATCCTAGTCACAACTACAAGTTGAAAAAGATAATGACTGATAGTTACCTTGATTACTCAGTTGGTTGTATGCTTGAGAAAGGAAAATTGAACTTTAGTAAGACCTTAGGCCCTCTGGTCAGATCAGACAGTATACTAAACAACATTAGGACTGTAAGATGAATATAGGAGACAAAAGGTAAATGAGCTTTCCAATTATAGGAACGCTTTTTTTTTCTTTATTTTTCTTGTTTCTGGAGTTGAATCCTGGGGCAGAGCTACAAGAGGCAGTGCAAGTAGCATGGTATTAGCAATGGAAATATTTTTAATCAAAGAAAAATATCTCAGAGATAGTACCAATAGATTGGGACAGTTTCCTTCCATCTGGAGACTGAAGGGAAGGATGGACAAAACACCTAAATTGTGGTAAGGACAATCCTGTGTAGTCAAAAGGATTACCTAGATGAGAAGTACTTTCTCACAACTTTAAACTGTGTTTTATTCCTTTTCTTGCCTTCTTACTCTCCTTGAATGAAAAACACTGGAAGTCAGATGAATTTTATAACTTTTTCCCTGCTTTTGCACTATAAGACTTTCTTCTGCTCTCACGTTAATGCTTACCCTGCTTTCTTCTCAAAGCACAGGTCTCTTCCAGAGTCACTGCCATCAAAAGATTCCCTAGCTGAGAACGATGCCAAAATAAACTGCTTGAGGTCCCACCTCCCAAGACTCTCAGGAATCCCAGCAGAGACTGATGAGTTAGATTTGGCACCCATTTTGTATTTTAAATATATTATTTTTCCCCTCTAGGTCATGGATATTTAGACAGATGTGTTTAGAGATTTGCAAAAATTAAGGGAATGACAAGGTTAGCTCACTTTGTGTTACCTAAGTGACCAAAAAAAAAAGTCATTGCCACAGCAAAAGTGAGCAAGACATCGGGGCCCAGCTGTTGTAGGCTGTGATGGAGTTTGGTTTGTCCTTTCTGTTAGTAACATGCTCCGTTCAGCAGAGATGTTAAGACCCTTGTGGCCTGAATTCTTGCCAGTGTCATTTCCTTATAACGATACTTTCTACCTTTGTATTGCCTGAGATTCTAGAGCATTTGCTCAGGCCTTGTGGGAAACTGAACTGGGCACCTGATACCATCTGTGAAAATCCCACTTGTAATGGCTACACCTTCACCTCTGTGCTTCTGCTGGAAGCAAAGCCCTTTTCCTAAGCAGACGTGGCTGCCAGAGAAGGAAAGCCTTTTAATTGAAGAGTTACACCTGAATGACTGTTATCCCTGCAGGAAAAGAAAAAAGAAAAAAACCCTCTTGGGACCAAGAAATAACTAATGACTCTGTCTACTGAGGAGCAGCAAGAAAAGCATGTCACCTTGTCTTGTTTGGTTTGGCAGAGCTAGAGCGCTCATAAGAGACGAAGCTGCTACAACTTGCCTCCCCTGCTCCCAGAGCCACGCAGCCTCCGCTGCCAAAAGCACTCTTCCATCGCAGCACGCGCGGCAGGTAAGTGTCTGCCAAATGACAAAACACAAACCTCCTAACGAGCAGCTGAGGGTAGGGTGGGGATTCCAGATAGAGACAAATCTATGTCCCTCAGGAGATCTGGAGCAAACCAATCAGTATAAGAAGTATTTCACTGCTAATTAAGTCTTGATCCTTTGGCTTCACTTAAAACAGTTTGAGAGTATATCAAGTTTGAGAGCAGGTGCTGACTAGCTTGAAAGCACTGGTCCATCAAATCAGGTAAGGGTTTTATATTCAGAAACTCCCCTAAAAGGGAGACTGTAACTTGCTAAGTGATAGATATACCCAGGCCCTTTCAAGTATAATGCATTATTGACAGAGTTATAATGCCTCCGACTTACTTTTACTCCCCCAAACGCTTGCAAAATTCCCCTCTGCTCTGAAAGAGCCTCCTCTGTCTCATGTTCGATCCTCTTCATTTGTATGTATGGAATGAATGCCGAAGGAGGCATAGCCAGGTGCAGCTCGGAAATCCCAGGAGTAGTTGCTTCTGCTCTTCCTGCCTTGGTTTGGAATCCAAATCCAAACAGGAAAGTCTGATTTTAGAGGCGATGCCACCTCCTGTCTTCAAAACTTTCAAAGGTTAAGAGCAGAAGAAGGTTGGATGCATAGAACATCTTCTCCCCAGGTGCCAGAATATTTAGGGGAGTGATCACCTTTTATTAGTAGCTCTTAGGTTTTCATGACTGACCAGAATGAAGAAAGGCCCAGGAAATGTGCAAGTGAAAACTAATTAGCTGCATATGCAGTGAGGAACTGAGATAGAGAGGTCATTAAAAATTTGGGTTATGTTTTTCTGTATCTGAAAAACTTCTTTTTTAATGATCTCTGTGCTACAGAAGACAACAAAGCAGGTTAGAATAAATAAAAAGCTGCGCCATGCCTCCCTACTGATACAGCTGCCTAAGGACAGAATGCAGAATGGTACACGCTTATAGCAGCTGGCAGTATGATCAGCTCCAATTGCTCCCATTCATAAGTTGCCTTAAAATCATAGTTAAAAGATACATTTTTCTTGTAATTTGCTTTCTGAAATTTGCGTCTCTAACAGTCACTTTTAAAAACTATCTTTCCAGTGTCGTAGTACTGCATTCATGGGGCCAAAAGCATTCTGTACCTACTTCATCAGTCGAATGAAAGGGATATTTAAAAGACAGAAAACCATTTGAAAGTACAGCAGTCATTCTTTTATTATTCTTTGTTACGTTGTCAGTGTTCTGCAAGTGAGTAAGCACCCTTTAAAATTTCTGGTATGCCTTCAAATTTCTGCCACTCATACTGAGAATCTATACCTGCTATACTGGTGATCAATACTGGTAGATGGATTTTCTTCGCCGTAGTAAGGTTTTAAGTAAGATTTTCCCTCAAGTGTTGTGGTGGTGGTATTGTGCTTCCAGCCTTGAGGAATTTGACAGACAGCTGACAGTTGGAAATTTATTTTCTCTGGAAAGGACAAAAGAAGTGCAGGGATGTTTTCTTCCCCGATATTATGCCTTGTCATGAGAAATCTTTGCATGGATTTCTCTGTCTCTCCTATTGCTGTGTAGTGCCCTTCTGTGGCTCTAGCTATGTGGTACTCTCAACACTTTATGAGGTTTTTCACACTACCGGCTTCTGAACAGTTAACACGAGGCTAGCGGGCCAGCTGCTCTCTAAATTAATAGTCTTGGATGGATGTAACTGGAGGCAAAATTTCACCCTGCAAGAGATAAACAAACTTAGTCCAATGTGCCTTGTACTGTGCAGTAGATCTGTGTTCTTCAAGCTCCACTAGTAATATGTCATTCACCCAAATCACTTATGCTGATTTTGTAATGAGGACTCTTGGTGCCTGTGCTTCCAATCATCGTTCTTTACTACCTGAATAAAGAAATCTTCCTAACTGGGCAGAAATAGTGGAAGGATTTCATTTTCTATTGACAGATCTGCTATAAACCATCCATGAATGAGTTATGATAGCTACACCTGCTGAATTTTACTGAGTATTTTACTGAGTTTAAACATCATAAGTAAAGAGAGTTGCCCGGTATGTTGCATGGATGAGAAGTGGTTGAAGTGTAGTGTGACAGAATAGGGGTGTTACAATATAGGGGTGCATATCCAGAGCATCCATATTCAGATCACAGAAAAATGCGGCATTAGTGTAAGTACATTGTTATACAGTATCTCTGATATAAAACTGTGTGGTTTCCTGAAGAAATTGGGCCTAAATAGTATGTAAGGTGAAGGACCTGTGGAAGACTCCTGAGAACCTCTTTCATCTGGACCACACCACCACAGGCCCAATGTGGTTGAGTGAATTAGCCTATTATTTTTAACAGGGGAAGAAAAAAAGGGGGTTAGTAAATTAAGCAAAACATCCAACAGCACTAGGCTATCAGTTCTGGTTTCGTTTGCTCTTCATTCAGAACACTGGAAGATTGTTAATGATGTGAGCCCAGAAACAGAAGTTGGGAAGGAAATAAGAACATAGGACTGTGGCTCTCCAGTCAAAATGCATTTGTGATGTCAGTTCTTCATCCTGCTGTAGTCCCTTTGTGCTCCAGCAGTGAGGAGGAAGGTTGCTTCACATTTGTCTCCATGGGTTTGGTTTTGGGGTGGAAGGACTGTAGCATGAGGCTGCAGCCAGGGAATGTGCACCCTCCAACCCTGCTCCTTTGAGGTAGGGCCCAATCTGATAGACTATTTCTAGCGGCAGAGCATCATTGCCTCCTTTCCTGAGGCCCTTTTTGCCAGGTGAAGCTGGCATGAGAGGTCACAGAGCAAGAGAGAGGGATATGGATTAGGAGATCTAAATCTCATGTGCAAGAACTGAAACATGGAAAGTGATCTGGCAAGCCCAATGAAGGCAATTTCTGAGCATGGTCAGCCAGTCCAGTGTGCCCTTTTGGCACTGCCACCGTACAACCAGTAATCTATCGTGCCTTGCACTAGTTCTTTCTGGTTGCCAGAGTCCCTCTTTAGATCTACTGTAAGTTAGTGAGGCTGTTCTAATGTGAAAGGGGTGAAAAAAGGGCACAAAGCGTGCTTAATCTTTTCCTCTATTCCTGCATTAGGCAGAGCTTGGCAGAGCTTGGTTGAAATGGTGAATTGGTGCCACTGGCTCTATTGCTTTCTGAAGTGGTTAGTGCATGGGTCAAAGTTTTGGCATGTCTAAAATTGACCCATTGAGCCCAGACTGCGGTCACACTGAGTGGCTCAGCCAATGCCATGTCAGATATTGGCAGCAGAAATGAAGTGTAAGACCTTTATGCTCACACATCCCTCGGTTAAAAGACCATTCTCACTTGAATTCACTGAATCATCTTCTATATAGATTCTCTTGCATGAGTCTGAAAATAAATTATGCATCCAAATTAGTGTTAGAGGCCACGGTGTCTTTCGCAGCCAATACTGCCTGAGGCTTTTGACACTGATCAGGATGTGGATAATTTCCTGTGAAGGTGGAAGAATTGTGAGATACTCTTCAAGTACCAAGAAATAATATTTAAACTGTGGTGGTTCTTATTCCATAAAAGTTTTAGAACATTGTTTGCAGCTGGTGTGCTGGAGGAAGTAAGCTAAAATCAGCTCAATTCTTCCTCACCTTAATTGCAGTCCCTTCCTTGAAAGGGGAGAAAAACCCACACGTTGATGTACGGCTGTCAGTTTTTGGAGGAGCCGAACGAGCCTGGCAGAAATGTTAAGGCAGTCAGCGCTCTCCCCACCTTGTCTCCCGGCCTCTCTCTGGGGTGGGTATACAGCACCTCCAAGGTACGGCAAACGTCCCCACAAACGAGGCCGCGTCCCCACATTTGAGCTTGGAGCTACCAGCTGGCAGAGGCAGCAGCCCTGTGCTGTCCGGGTGGTTACAACCAGCGGCTTTGAAGTTCTGCCCTTCAGCTATCTCCTGTTGCACGCAGCTTGTGATACATGAGTCTGTGTCCTGCAGCTGTCACCATTTATATCAGCAGGCATTTGAAGCAATGCTGGCCACCCCGGGGAAAGGGGCAAGAGTCGAACAAAGTGTTCATCTTCAATTAAACCATTGGGATGCCAGTGCAGAGTCTGATTGCCTGCCACTTTCTCCTCTAAAACTAGTCTCATGTCTGAGCTTTTTAATATGAAAAACAGAGGCAGCTGCCTAGGTCTGCAAGTTAGTATGGGTTTGAACCAAAGGGGAAAATCAGTAATGGTGTCAACTGGTTTGTAAGTGGGACAAGCTGATTTTTAGGTAGTGATTTCAGTAAGCTCCAGCTCCCCTTTAGACTGCTGTCTTCAGTTTGAAACTTTGCTGCTGAATATGTTAGAGGAAGCCAACAAGAAAATAGCCAGGCAGCTAAACCAGCAGAAGGGTTTTTAAATGTTTCCTTGCAATGAGCCAAATTCAGCTCCAGGGTAAGTGCAATTCCTACTAAAGCCAGTTCTGAAACTGCTGCTTGAAGTCAGGTTGAGACCAGTGGTCCAGGTCTTCATCTTGCATTGCACTATCTGGGTTGTCTTCACCAGAAAAGACTTCGTCGTGCAAAGAATAAGCAAGAGAAAAATATGACCCACCTGGCTGCTGTACCCATTTAGTTCTGGGCTGAATTTGCTCAAGTATCTCTTTTTTGTCTTTCTTGCATATCGAGTATGCTTGCCTGTTTTGAGCCACAACAAAAGTAGTAACAACAGACTTTGACACCTGTGTTTCCTCCAGCTGTGAGTCTCATCTTTTTTTCTGCAAACCACTTTATCTGCTTCAGAATGTGGGGCCAGTTCTCAGAATTACAAATGCTGCTCTGCAACAAATGACCTCTTCCTTTGCTTTATCTGTACAAGTGTGTGCTGCTTGGTCTTATTTGACTGTTTCTATGAACTTTATGTGCTGCAGGGTATGCCCCTGACTTATGGAGTGAGTTCGATACAAATTGCATAACAAAACAATTAACAGTGCAGGCTCACATGTTTAAATCTGTGGTTATGTTCTTATGGATCTGACTTTTTCTCTCCCTTACCAGCTGTCCTCCCTTAGTGACTAGTGCTGATAACAGCCCTGCTGAGAAAGCAAATGGCAGAAAGCAAATTGCTGCTTCTTAAAAAAAAGAAAAAGGGGGGGGGGGGGGTGTGGAGGGGGAAGTGAAGAAGCAAAAAGGAAAAGAGGGTCAGAAAAAGTTATTCTAAAATGCAAACTGCTGTTAAGCCTGAGTAACTAGACTGGCAATCTTTGATAAGACTGGAATCATTGCCACTGAAATGAGTGGAAAATGTTTTGTCATTCACAGCAGAAGAGCAGCAAAGGAATTTCTGGTATGAAAGTTGTCTGTCTTCTAGTGCATCTGTATACACCATGTGCTGGGCCACTTGGCAGGCCAGGAGATTACGTAAAAAAAAAATCTTGGAAAGTCTGCTGTCTTTGTTTAATATCGCAGAAACGCTGTTCTTCCATAACCAGAGCAGCAGATCTGTATCGGAATTTTTAATACAGGGTAGGGAATATCCCCAGGAGAAACGAAAGCTGTCCTGCTCCCATTTCATGAACTTCCAAAAGGACACTGAGGATAGAATCAAAAAAATACGGTGGGCAGTAGCATAAGAGTAACGTCTGACCCACACCTTACTCATTAAAAAGTCATTAACGTTTACAAGAAGAGTAGACAACCCAAATAAAAACACATCATATGGACTTCACATGCTGTATTGCAGCAGGAAAAAATAGTACAGGTAGAAGAAAAGTCATTGCGATGCTCAAGAGGTTGTAGCCAAGAAGCCAGGATGTGGGCTGTAGTTGAAATCTCTTGGACAGCTTTGGAAATCTTACCCTTAGTTTCCAACACTGAACCAAATTTAGGTCAGCCTGATCCAACCGCTTCCCCTCAATGGGTCTGAGCGAGGAATTCTGTCTGGGTAGACACGTCTCCCAGCCTAGATAATTAATTCCATTCGTTTATTTTAATTTAATTAAAACAGGAATAATTTTACATCACAAATTAGTTCTCACTTTTTTTTTTTGGGTTTGCATTTAAGTCAGCTGGAAAGATCAAATAGACTTGTTCATTTCCCTCTTTGCTTGTAGTTGTTTTTCAGTCCACTTCCTGTTCAAGTTCTCATGCACACTACGTTTTGCTTTTCGTTTAAACTCTACTGTATATTTTCAACAATATTACTTAAACTGTGTCTAATCCCGCAAGTTTCTTTTGTGGCATTTATAGCCTGCTGGACTTTCCCTTCTCTTTCATAATTATTTGGAGCCTTTAGCGTATATTGACATTTCAAGTGTGCAAAAGGGTTCACTCTTCTGGTTAGGATTTTTCATTTGGGAGATGTCTGATCCATAGTACACCATTTTATAGCCCCAAAACCCAACTTATAAATATGAACAGATAGCAGATGATTAAATTTGGAGAACTGATACATCATTGTCTTGGGAATTAATAGGTAGCCTGCGACTCATTTAAGCAGGTCATTAAAAGCCTTTGTTCTAGCTTATAAAAAAAGGTGATCCTACTTCAAATAACTTCTCAGCCTACCCTCAGCCATTCCATTCTGTACTTTGACCAAAAAAAGCTCAAACTTTGCAATTATACTTAGCTTACCCTGGCATATTTGTGCATAGGTAATAAAAAGCTCATTCCTGACCTGGCTGCATCTTCTAGTCCCTTTATATTACTTTGCTATTTAAAGTGTAGGAAACATACCAGGCTCAAAAATGTATTTGTAAAGGCCTCATGGTCTTTACATGACTATTTATTAGATGGTTCTTCCCATAGCTAACAATAAGAATTAATTCATCAAAAGATATCGAGAGAAGGTTATTTGCATAACGGGTGCACCAGGTAAGCTTGTACTTTGAGAAAAAAGTATTAGCTCATGTATTTTGACAAACATGGTAAAATTTTTATTCTCCCATTCCACCCAGCCTCAGAGAGCCTACACAATTTCATGTACTCTCTGACAGTGTGGCATATACTTTTAAAAGCTATGCATAAGCAACTTACTTCCTCTTACTTTAATTTTTTCACAGTCTGAAAAACGCTACTGTCTTCATATAGAATCTCGTGTAACATGATCAGGAAAATATTCACTGTGCTGGTTTTTTGAACCACTTAAATTAAAATGTTATTTTCTTTCCATAGACCTCTGCATCAGGATAATAAAAATACCACAAAAAGTCTCCCTGCTTTATAGGTGAAGAAAGCGATTTTTACAGAAGTATATGAGCTTTCATCTCATTTGAATTTTGTAGGACTTTTCTATAAGGACAGAACGTCTGTAAAATATTGTTACTGAAAAAGGGGATTTTCTGCTTCAACTGTTTTCTGTCAGAGCTAGTTCAGATAGATTGGGCAATGAAACTATCTATTGTAAATTACTATTTTTGCATATGTTTCTCTCTGACTTCTCAGCTGGTCCGGTCTAATGGGCAATGGCATTGAGAGCTGTGCACTTGCCTCTGGGTCTGTCATGAGTCTTGGCTGGAGCTGGACCTTCTGAGAATTGGCACAGCACACTTTCACACGCTGCGAAAATAATTTCTTGTGCTAATCCCTCGCGGCATTTACATATTACACAAGACCCGCTTTATAGAAGAAAAACTCAACATTTTCCCATGACCATAGTTAATGTACTGTAAATCTGTGAACTGTTGGATCTGTGAGCCACATCTCGGGGTACTTTGTCCACCAGAAAAAGACTTGGTAGAACAGCATACTCTGTATCGGAGAGGAAAGCTCTGGTGTGGTTAAAACGTTAGTTCTAGACTCGAGAGGTCTGAGTTAAAATTTTTGCTCATCTACTGACTGCTGTGTGACTAGTTGTTAGGGCACTACATAAACACAAACCCAAAATAGGTCCTCTTGTGATAGACACCAAATTCAAGAGTTTAAGAACAGCTGCCCTGCCTCGGTTTAAGGGTTCATTGAGCCCACTATCCAGGTGGTTATAAGCAGACGCACAAGGAAGACTAAAAATAAGGAGAGAGATATGCTTTTTCCAAGTACTCTCCCAATTCCCAACATTTCATAAACCTGATGTGTGGGTTTTTTCTATTTAATAACCCTAAATGTCTGTCTCTTCAAGGTCCTTGTACAGGTTCCCTGTCAGCCCGTGTAAATGTTTTCCACCCACAATATCCTTTTGCAGGGAGTTCTGTGGCAAACAGAACTGTCGTCTTTTGTTTTTCCTGAGCCTTGCTCTTGCAAGTTTCCTTTGGTCCCCCTTAGCTCTCACGCTGGAAGAAACAGCCAACAGTCAATTTTTATCCGCCTTTTCCGAGACACTCTTTAATTTGCTGACCTCTGTCATGTATCACCTGTCCAGGTTGTCTCTTTTCCAGGCTGACAAGTCTCAGCCTGCTCAGCTGTCCCTTCAGCTGCGTATGGTGGAGGCTCTAATGCTTTTTCACTAGTGGGGATCTTGACAGAAGATGTAGCAGCAAACTTGTGTCTTTGTGTGTGCATGTGCAGGTATATATGTTTATATACAAAATATATATTTTCATGTATAAAATACAATGAAGGTTTAAGAGAGCGGTACTGTACAAGACAAGAATAGTATAGGATATTTATTCTGAAGCTAATATTAAGAAGATGAGGCTATTTAATTGTTATTCGTTGGAAAACAGGAAAAAAGTAACCATTACCTTGTAAAGGACCATGTGTCTTTCTCCTGCGGGCCCCCTTTTTACCTGAATGGCTATGTGCCCATTTCTGTAGAAGTGGGAGCTCCAGCAAAATGCCCACTGAGGGCGACTGCACAGCCAAACGAATGCCCAAGAACCCTGTAATGCATTTGTTGAACTTGTCTTTCAATATAGACAGTCTACTTTGTTCAATCTTGTTGAGGCTGAATCTCGCTGCTACGCAGTAACTTCTCACCACTAGCTTCACAAGTGAAATCACAGGTCAGGTGGGGTTTCAGGACATTTTTCCTTCTCTGAGTGCGTCATGTCCACCTCTATGACTTTGGGGATAGCTGGGGAAATGCCCGCTGAAGGCTACTGTGCAGACACAGTAAACTTGTGATGCTGGGCTTGGTGCTACTACCTGTGTGTTCGTGCTCTGTGTCAAAGGCAAGCAAAGCTCAGAAAGAATTTACGGAAGCTCTGAAGATACGGTTTCTTTCCCACTGTCCCCAAGGTAGAAGCTGCCTTGATTCCTCCTTGGGCTCATCCTTTTTACCCTTGTCTGAACATTTGAATCTGTTGTTTTTGCAATGAGGGGATAGCACTGCACAGAGCTGATAAAGTGTGAGGAAACCACTGATTTATAGATGGTATACATAGTGACATAATGGTGTTCTTTGCTAGAAACTGGGACACTTCCTAGTATTTGATTTGTTTGGGGTTTTTTTGACTGTTCCCGAGTGCTGAACTGATGTTCAGGAAAGTAGGCAGTCCAGTGTTTGCAACCCAAGCAGAAAAAAATCTAGACCCAGTGTGGGCAACAGGATAGAGCATAACCCATTGCAACCTAATGGGGCAAATTAACGCCTGTTCTTTAATAAATAAATTAATTTTTGACAGATAATTTTGCTTAGGTGTCTATTGAATTCATGTAATTTAATAAAAGTATTTTCGTAGGCGGATTTGACTAGGATGGA
Organism: Fulmarus glacialis; assembly: GCF_000690835.1. Taxonomy (NCBI): domain Eukaryota; kingdom Metazoa; phylum Chordata; class Aves; order Procellariiformes; family Procellariidae; genus Fulmarus; species Fulmarus glacialis. The sequence goes on along the minus strand of NW_009201829.1, from coordinate 42,556 downwards.
GAGATGGAGCTCAACTGCTCATTTCAGGACTGGAGGATAGTGGGGAGCAGAGGTGCTTGAGTAGAGTCTGGTTTTGCCTGCCTTCCACATGTATTCATACAGCCGTCTCTGCCTTGGTTGGTTCTGAAGCTGTTTTTTTCTGAGATTGTAAAAGGCATCCCCTCTCTGTTGCATCAGTCTTGCTTATTTACAAACAATATGCAAGGTTCTCCTCTGCTAAAACAGGGTGAGAGTAATAAGAAAAGAGTTGCTGTGGTCTTTAACTGCACCTGTTCCAGGAGTTGTTTTTTTTTTTTTTCTTCTTTCTCAGAACCGAATTACCAATATCTTAGTCAGTTGCTGATTCAGGGGTGCAGCCATGCTGAAATCCTGTCCGCTTTTTACCTCTGCCCAGGCAGAAAGAATAACAGTGTGTATTTCCTCCACAAGATGATAAGTACATGAATTACTAGGTGCTTAAATATTTTGGTAACAGCATGAGCATAAAAGATAGTGAGATTATTGTCTTTGTTTCTTAAGCTTTCATTTTTTTACCTTTGTTCCTACTCATGCACCAAGATTTGTGTGCCTGTAGGCTGCCTAAACTGGATGTGGTGATCAATGGAAACGAGGCCCTATCAGATCAGATGAATGCTTCTCATCTACTTTGGTGACAAAAGCTTAGCTCAGACCAACTTTACTGTCCCTCAAAGAACTGGCTTTGCTTGAGATGTAGATGAGGAACATTCGTACAGTCACTCTCATGGCTCTGATGGCGAGGGAGTAAATCTCCAGCAGAGGAACACTAACACACTAGAGAAGGGCTAATGAATGACGCATGCGTTTGTCCATGTCCCTGGTCGCTGCTAAAATGCTTATAGTTCATCTACGCACAAATGCTCAGAGTTGCTGTGGAAGTAACGCAGGCTTTCACAGCAATGTTCCTGAGCTCCCTGTTCATGGCAGTCCTCTTCTTAGGAACCTTGAGCAGAAAAACATCAAGACAGTGAGATGCTGACTTTGACTGATCCTTCTGAGCTGTTTTTTGATCAAACACAATCTTAAGCCTGCAGCCAGGAGTCTTTTTCAAAAAACAGAAATCTCTCTTAAAAGTAAGGATCCTCTGTACTGAACTAGAGATCTGTCTTCTAGTAAAATAATACATTCTGGCGATTTTACCTCTCCCTTGGAATCTTGTCCTTAGTCAGAGTAGGAATGGTTTCAGCTAAGGAACACAACCTTTCACGATACTCAACTGAAAGTGTGTAAAAATACATGCCTATGTGTTTTTTATCTCCTTCTGCTTCAGTTTAACAATAACGCAGCATATGACTCCTTTAGTTGGCAGACTGCTTGCAAGAAGTCTGTCATTTCTATTGCTGACATATCTCTTGCTTTTTACTCCTCCAGACTGTGTAGCATATTTAATTAAATTTTGAAACTTTGGTATGAAGTTTAGGAAAAAATAAAGATAATGTTCATGGAGAGAAGAAGGAATTCTTTTAAAGTCAGCTTCATTAACTATTGGGCTATTAGGGTGAGGGTCACTTTGCCCAGACTGAAATAACTGGATCTCCCTAATTGCATTTTATTTGAATTATTTCTTTATTTCAAACATGTTATGCTTGTTAGGGATTTAATATGACTGGAAGCACAGATTAATTATACCTGGCAGCTAACTGTAGGAAAGTTACGGTGATCAATGTTTATGCTGGTTTTTTTTAATGTCTACCTTTAGTTTACATACTTGGATCAATTCCCTCCCAATCATGAATAAATATTTGCTGCTTAAATGTTCCCATGCAAATTGGATTAATTTTAGCATATTCATGAAAGAAGGACATCACTGCCTACCCTCAATATTAAGCTAGCTGAACAAGCAAAGGTTGGGGTTTTTTTCCCTGCTTAAGCAGCGAATGAACTAGACAGACAGAAAATTCAGCAAAAGTTTGCTTATCCCAAATGGTTTGGGGGCATCCAGGGTATTTGGAGAGATGGAGGTAAAAGCAATCAAAGAATTGACTGGGAAAGCGACTCTTCCTGGGGCCCTAACCTTGAAGAATTTCAGTTAAGCACTGCTCAGCTAAATGGGATGGTAATTGGATAAACAGGGTGGTAAATGTTTGGATATGGACAGAACTCAGCACACGCCTATATGTTTTTCTCTTTATATTTATAGCATCTCATGCAGCCTTCGTGTCCTCTCTGACACCACGCAACTGCATCGCATCCTGTGGTGTAAATGCACCGCGACTTTGCCACCACAGACTCTCCCTTCTCCCCATTTCATTAGCTACCATTTCAGGTGTGGTACGAGGAAATGTTCCCGTGGGGCTGTAAGGGCAGAGGGGCTGTACTTTTTCTCTATGTCACCAGCATTTTGTGTCATGCTCAGCCCCTGCACACCGGCTCTGGAACGTGGGCAACTCATCCTGTGTGATGGTGACTCTCTTCTTGTAGGCAAGCGGTAGCTTTTTCACAGTGCTACGCCCCAATGGTGCCCTCTGAGTCGTATCCTTTTCAGGGGATTGCTTCTCTTTTCCCAGTTCTCCCAACAATAGGGGCGGGTCATCCCTTACTGGAAATTGCGCAGTTGAGAAATCCTTGTCTCTGTATTTGTCGGCTGAACTGAATTGTGGAACAAACCTTGAAGTGGAAAGCCCTTTTAGTCAGTGATGTGAATCTTTTGGCTTTTTTTGGCAGATTAATCGGTTGTAGGAACGCTGTTCCTTTTGAGACAACAAGTTGCTGAGGGTTCGTGCATAGCTTTTGTGCCGTAATACAGTATCAGGAGCAAGCCAGAGACGGGCCTAACTCTGGGCATCAGGATTTGAAAACCTCAGCCAGGATACTGAAACCAGCTGGGAAAATGCCGGGATTTTGTATCATCACTCAGACTTATCTTTTCAGTGGTTAAGGCTGTTGGATACAAGTTGTATTTACTTGCTTTCTGATGTCTTAGAGGATAAAAGACTTGTAGGCCAGTGGAAGAAAGGAAAGAAATGGATTCAGTTTTTGGTTTTGAGTCCCTTAGACTTGATCTTTGACACCACAAGTTAAATAATAACATGCACAAAAGTTCAGCTCTCCTCCTCTCACCGTGGTGGGTGTTGCTGGAGGCCCTGGAGGATGGGAAGATAGACTCTGAATGATGTCGTAAAGCTCAGCAATGAAACAAACGGTTGCCATATCACAACTTCCAGCCTCCTCAAGCGCCAGAACAGCAAATCTGACATCTCTCTGTTAGCACGTGCACATGTGCATGATCGATGCCTGTGCAGCTTCTCCAGTGTGTCCAGAGTCACTGTGCATGCACTCCGGGAGACTCCAGTGCCTCCTGTGATGTCTGTCCCTCTGAACTCCTGGGATGCATCAGACGCTTGTGTGATATGGAGTCGATTTTTGCATGGTTGGTGGCCATTTGTCTGAGATTTCCAGATGTTCCAGCTGCTAATTGTCTGGAAATCTGGTGGAATGTTGCCCAAAGCAGTCGAGTTGGCAGGCTCGAAATGTCTTTTACATGTCTAATTAATGTAGTGTGTATGTAAAATGTCTTCCTGTGCAAAGAGGACCAGGAAAGAAAAGTACAAGTTATTAACAAAGGCAACTAAATTAGAACTTCAGTTCTTTGTGCGTCTTGCAGACCTTCGTTTTCACATTGCCTGTATCAATGCTATTATTCTACCAGCATGCAATAATAAATATTCAGCAAGTGTGTGTACTTGTATTTACATGACATGTTCTGTGACGTTTTTAGGTTTTTTGTGTATGTTTCAAATTCAGCTGCTTCCTTGACACCATAGCATTCCTTGTACTTTTGGAGACACTTAAAACTTTGTCTTGTGAAGCCTTGTGCCCACTCATTTATATTAAGCTGAACACACCGAGAAAATCTATCACACTCAAACATCAGAGACGACTCTATGGACTTTTTCCAAGGCTGCTTTTCGTAGGAGAAGTTTTTAGATCGATGCTAAGGGTATGGTATTATATCTATGTGGTATTTACAAAGGATGATTTGAAGCTTTTTTGTAGTTACCTATCTGCCTAGTGAAGTTCTGCAACTTCGCATTTTGAGGCTTATGGTAACTGGATTAGTTACTCTGTCCGTTTCCTTTCTGCTCTACGCTAATTAAGATATTTAGTGATGACCCAAAGGAGCACAGGAGACCCTCACTGATTACCTTTGCATGTGACACAGGACTGGAAGAACTAAGAATTACGAAGAGGCCAGTGATACAGACCTTTCTGCGTGAATAGATAAGGTAAGGGAAATTTAATTATTTGAATGTTTATACAATCAGGATAGGATGGAACATGAGGAGACAAATGTTAAGGCTATGATGACAGAATGGGAGGCTGTGCCTGAGAAGCAGTGAATGCAGAACGTGGTGGAAATTTTTTAGATAGACAGCAGAAAACAAATTCCCAGTGTAACACCATCTATCCGTTTGACTCAATGACGTCCTTTTAAGATATTAACCATTGTTGGAGATATGAGCAAGGAAACTTAAAATACAAACAGAGAATGTCATAGCAAATATAAGTGGGAATTCTCTGCGGTAAGGACTGAGTGTCACATTCTGCCTTCGGCAATTCAAAGAAACTAGTGGTAAGTTGGAGACAACTCGGAGGAGAGATGCGATTGCTCAAGGAGAAAAAGTCCTGTAGAGTGTGTAGGAAACCTGAAACTCACTCTCTCTAGATTACCTAAAGGTAAATGATAAGAATAATCTTGGTCAGAGTCTGCCAGGACCTAACGAAGTACAAAGTTTGGAAATACTCTTCTGTTTGGGAAAGGATCTAATTGCCAGAAATTGAAACAAATCACATTTTAACTAGGGAAAAGGTGTGTATTTCTATCAGAGAGGGTAATTAAGCATTGGAACATGTATTCTTAATTGAGAAACATCTACAGACTATGCAATTTCTTTTCTTCTTTTTTTTTTTAAAAAAAAATCTGGCACCATTCCCTTGGAAGCAAAACTAAGGGGAGTATTGTTGCGTGAGAAAGGGGACCTATTCCAATTTTACAAGAATGCTTATTCAGCTGAGCTATTTTAGTTTGATCAAAATTACATAAAATAAGAGGATTTTGTTGTAGCAATTTCTCTAAGTTTTCTACTGTCTTAAAAAATTCCTGTAACTATTTAATGAATCATGTTGTTTGGTATCCGTGAGTATTTTGCGCCTTACCATCATGAAGTATTGAACTATGATAGGGTTTCAATGAGAACCCTACCGTGAAGTTTGGTTTAGGTGTGTCTTATATATGTCTCTTTGCAGCTAATATTGTGCACTGGATCTTCAGCCAGGAGGAAAGATTATTGCTGGTGTCTTTTGTTGGAAGGCCATTATGAGATTCTGACATTTAGAAAAGAGAAAAAAAATGAACTGAAAAATCCTACCCTGCATTATTCTGGAAGTACTTCTTTGTATTGCAAAGTAGCTATATTTATGGGAGATATTTAGTAAGGGGACATTCATAATTTTGTTTTGGGAGGTCAAGAAGGGGTAATCTAGACACATGGCAAGCAAAATTTAGAAGAAATAGGATTTTTTTGAGTGCAGTTAACATGGTTTTCATTATAGAGATGCCAAAATAAAGAAATAAAAAATTTTGAATAATCTGATAGAAGGTTAAAATTTCATTTTATGAAGAAACTTCTCAAAAATCTCTCTTTTTAAAAGTTATCATCTGTAAATTGAATTGAAAAGTGCATTTTAAACCATAGCTTTTCCAAATGCTCAGTCATGACTACTTCTTTGGTGGTCTGCATATAGGAATAGAAATTGTACATTGTCTTTTAGGTGACTATAAAAAGGCATTGGAAAGGGGCTGTGAACATAAGGAAGAACCATGTTTTCTGTGCTTTAATCTATTGCACTTTCAGAGTTTATAAGCAAACAAATGCTTTTCCTAGTATGCTGGCCTTGAAAATTTAGTCTGGATCAGAAAATCACACAGTCTTTTCTCTTTTGGCCCTGCCTTATTCTTCTGTTCCTTTTTTTGTCTAAATGGGGGAGGAAGAGGTAAAAAGGTTTAATTTTTAAAAATTTCTTCTAATGTAATTAAAAGTTCTTCTACGTAAAATTGTCATACAGAAAAAACAGCTGTCTTTTTCCATACATTTGCAGTAGAAAGGTTGGACTGACTTTAGATTCTGTGATCCCTGGCATGGATTATCCAAAACTCACTGGTGATAAAGGCTGATATTAGATGCTGGCATCCCCTGCTGGTGCACCTGGCAGTTATCAGTATTTTTTGGTGAACTGTTGCTATTGACAGTCTGATTTCATCTTCTGTTTTCTCAGACTGTATTATTTTCCAGCACTGTAAAGGGGACCCCCCAGTCTCTGGTCTGGAGGGCTGTGGCGAACCTTATTGTCAACCTGGGAGCCATTCTCGAGGTCACTTCTGCGACCATGAGGGTCAGAAAGTCATTGCAGTTGTTCTAGAGTGAAGAAGAGAGTGTCTCCTAACTAAGGGACTCTAAGGAGGAGGGTTTGAAAGAAGGCATCAAGTACCACAACATTCAAAATGGTTGACCATGCTGTTTGCTCGCACCGCAGTGACTGGCTGAAGCTGGGAAGGACTGTGATTTCTGTTAAAAAAAAAAAAAAAAAAAAAACAGTTAAAAAAGGCTGCTCAGCCTTTCTCAGGCTGAGGTAAAAATGGTATTTTTTTCCACTGGCCGTCTTTTGTCTGTGTATGTGGGTGATTGCTTTGTATATGGGCATTCTTGCTCCCCCCATTTTGGCAGGTTGCCGAGCGTGTTTTGCTCCCCAGTGACAATGCAAGTGCTCCTGGAGCTTCTTGTACGTGAGCCGTCGTCACGAAGGAGGGAATGGCTTAATCCCACCAGCAAGGGAGAGGGAATAGCGTGCCTCTGACTTCAGCTCGGGGTTTTTGTTAAAATGAATGCGTGCTTTCCCATTGATATACCTGCCCATCAGATAGGATCCACCAGGTCTGGACTTGACCCATTGTTCTACCAACAATATAGTCAATTCAGTAGCTAGTGCACACATAAGATGAAAGCTGAAAATAAACACCTTTGCCAGATACAGTATACGTTTTAGTGCTCTGCCAGCTACCAAGGGACCATACTTTAGAGTATTCAAGTCAGGAGTTGTAGGAGTTACCACAATATTTCTCAGTGCCAAAGGTCAGGTCTTTTAATCTTCCATGATAATAAAACTACGTTTGCCCTGATGAGAACAAAGGAACATAATTTTGCCCCAGTAAATGAGCTTTTAAATGAGTAGAATTCAACTCATTGTTGGCACCTGAATGCACAGCAAGAGGTGAAATTAAAATTTTAATGTATACTGTTGAATCAACATGAATGAAGAAGAAAACAAAAGCGGGCAAAAATAAAATAACTATCAAATGGGAAGTACTTAGGGCTAGACTTATATGATGTTTCAAAGCATGAATTGTAATATGTGTTTAAAATGACTGTTCCTTTATTCTCAGCATGTGGGTTAGACTTTGAATATGGAACAAGAATTTAGCCTTTTCAGAAGCTGCATTCTTGACAAATTATTCTTAAAATGAAACTGTTTAATGAAACTGCTTTTTAACTGCTGTATAAAACCATGCATTATTAACAGACGACCACACATAACACAATATAACACTCTGCCAGGTAACAATAGCTCTGCTAGCTCATTCTTACACGGTTTTGAACTTTAACGCTTTTACTTTAAAATATAACGGGCTAGGCACTGTCTTTGCCGGAGACCAGCGCCAAGCATAAAGCACAGCTCTGCTGGCACAGCCTCAGCGCTGGGAAGTTCGGGGTGTTTTGCAGAAAGCAGGTGGGCGAGCAAGGCGTACACTGCAGGGCAGATTGCACAGCTGTAAGATGCGGAATTCCCCTCAAAAGGATCGGCATGTCTTTGAAAATGAATTCAGCACTGAAATAAAAGAGATTTCTGATGCAGGGGAAGAAAGTAGGGTTTGATTAGTTTCAAATTAACTCTTTTTGTGTTTGTTTTGCCTTCATCTCCCTCTCTTTTCCCCTTTCTCACCCCCTTTTCCCCAAGAGATGGTTTTCAAGAGAGAATACATGGGATGTTTTCATCTTTAAAAGGTGGTACTGGACTGTTGCAATAAACTCTTCAGTGCAGCCCGCTTCCCTGTAAACACAGAGCACGCTGGAAGCTTGATGCATCTGGAACATTAGATTCTGGAAACACTGTGTTTTCTCAGTATCTATTAGGAAATGCATGCATTGATTATTTTCTCCTTAGAATGCTTGCAATAGATTTCTATGACTCATTATTTTTCACTGTATATTTTTGTGGATGGTGACAACACAGTGCACAAATTAGGAAGAATGGCTGCAAGGCATTTAGTGCTCCGGTGCTCTTAAGGGACTTGCAGGTTTGCAGCACCTAGCAGGATTTTTCACTATATAAATGTTATGCAGTATTCCCATTTATTAATTTATTGGCTGCCTGAATGAAGATCCTGAGATTTTAATGCCAGATTTCTTTCCTTATATTCTTGAACTTACTTATCAACTGTTCAAATGTCAGTTAAGACCTCAGCAGATGCCCTCTCCAATTTTTTTGGAAAGTGCCATAGCTTTCTACCTCAGCAAGTACAGTAGATGGTAGTTAGTGATGATAGGTCATGCAGAAACAAATCAGCTGCCAAGCACTTTCAGAAATGCTTGTTTTGTTTTGCAATATCAGAGCTTTCTCTGCTCTTGCTGATCAATGCGAATAGCTTCACGGCAGCAAAAGTCAGCCAAAAAAAAAATTTCTCTTTTGCATCTGATAAAAATTTTATTGCCATATCAAGCTCCAAATAAAACTCCTACTCTTTAAGCAATTCCTGAAAAACACAAATTAATTTGGGTTTGAATAATACCCCCAAACTATTAAAGCTGCCAACTGAAAAAGGAACAGATAATTAGGAGATGACAACAGACAGCACAAAGCCAACAGAGGAAAAACTGGAACACAGCTAGACAGCAACACTGGCCATCTAATCCATTAACAGCCTCCTATAATTATGTTTTGCTTTTGCATTAAACTGGTATAGGCACAAAAAGACATTACTGAAGTTTTAATCTCCAGCAAAAGAAATCTCCTCCTGCTTAACAGCACGCAGCACACACACAAATGTGACTTCAATTAGCACTACTGTAAATTTTAATTTAGCACTTGGTAGGAGCATTCAGCAATGTATGTAAGAAATAGGGGCTGATGCTCCATTAAAGACATTCCATATGATTATCCCATTGATCCATTGATCCCTTAATTCATATTTCTGGGATGAGTAGGAGGGGGAGGATTTAGGAATTTAGAGCTCATGAAAAATGCCGGAAGTCTTTTTTCCCCCCGAAGTCTTCTGCACCTCTTTCTGTAGCTGCACTTTGCCTGTTGTCAAGGTGCCACTGTCACCTTCGAGGTGCCTGGGGACCAAGCTGTCCTGTTTCTGGGAGCAGCGGTGCAGGCTCCCTCACGCTGCCCAGCCAAGCACGTTATCCGCTGCAAGTGGAAAGCACCTACAACTAGCCCAGTGACCTCTTTGCGATTGCTGCCATTTACTGCCCTTGAGGTTAGATTTTGTCCCGTGGACATCTGCTTTCTCTAAGCATGACCCCCAGGACGCTAAAGCATTCTCATTTCATTTTACACGTTAGCTCGCGAACCTGACAACAGCCCAACAGGTTAACAGTTAGCGTTAATAGTTAGCAACAGTGTGCGTTTCAGCACTGCACTGTGGTATGTTTTCTGGTTGTTACCACGCAAAGACGACTTGCAAATTCTCCAGTATCCAGCTCCATCATGGTGCACTTGGTTCTGCTTTTCTACAGGATTATCTTGTGTGAGTAGCATACAGGTTTAGTTCTACCAACCAGCTGTGATTTGGGTTTAGCACATTAGAGCACCAAGAACTGTTGTTTAAAGTTATTCCCCGGTGGCAGCGCTTATTTGTGTTTAAACTGCAGATGCCTACGTTTATACAATTTACGTTGTTTAAAATGTCACTATTATTTGTTTTTAAAAATTTCTGCTAGGTTTGACAGAGTGTGTCCTGTGATTTATGGTACAGCCCTGTGCTATGCCATTTTAGCGAGGATCTTGAAACAGGGCCCGGTGGTTTTTTTCCCCCTTTTGCTGTTTGTTCTGCTCTTTAATTACATTCATATCAGCTACTTTGAAGTTAATGAGACTGTTGGGATATGTAAAAGAGAATCCTGTATTGATTTCAGTCCTAATATCTTATCTTTGCATCTTTCTCTTCCTGTATGTAATGTGTTCTGAGTCACAGTTGCTGACATGTTGTGATGGGTGCTATAGCTTTGGCCTGACATAGGGCTTTATCATACAATCCAAAAGTAAGAGGAAATAGATAGATAAACACAAAATGCCATTTTGCCTTCTCGTTTGCTCATTAAGCCTGGCATGTAAGGAGTATAATTTTTAAAAGTCTCTGGGTTCTGTACACATCCTAGGTTATAAAAACTGGTTTTTTCCTGCTTCTTTACAAACAACCCTTCTGACTTCTTCTCTCCTTCCCCTACTCAAAAAGAAAAAAGAAAAACAGTAGTATAAAACATGGCAAGTGATAATTGTGAGGTTGGGATATACAGCAGCCTATGCTAAGATTCAAGGCCAAGTTAGGACTTGAGTTTAGGTACAATGCAAGTGAAATGTTTAACTGCTCTTGCGCCCATCGGCTAGAGCCGGGTTCTTGGATACAGCCAGAAGATGATAGAAGATGGTCTGCTAATGTGAAGGGTACAAGTTTTCCAACACCAGCTGCTCACATAACTGTTTTGGTACCTGGAAAAGAATTTTGTAAGTGTAGCTAAGCCATCAGATTTCATCTGGGATTTTTTCAGCCAAACTCAGTAAATAATCACTTTATTGTTTTGGAGCTGTTTGCGAACTTGAACCCTCCGCATAAGCTCAGGTTCCCCTGCTCCGCTGCCAGGTGGAAATCCTTGCAGAAATGTTACTGAGTAACTTTTGCTCTGTTCCAACTGCTTTTTCTTGGTTTTGTTTGGCAACCCAGAAATGCCAGGGACCAGGAGCTCGGCAGGCATCCGTTCCACTCCACAACCTGATCGACCAACCGCAGTCAGTAAAAACTAGTCTCATATTTTTAAATGGAAGTCTTAGTATGCCGTCTTTCAATTTTACCCATACACACTCATTCAAAAAGACTATCCTGTTACATGTTGTTTTTCTCCCATTTATAATAAAAACTGTGATTTATACTTGTGATACCCAGACCATTTGGAGATATGTGAGAAGCCTGTGTTGGCAGCAAAGCATCCTGGTGTTCAGTTTGGCTTCAGTTTGCACAACATTGCCAAATTCACCCAAAACTGATTAAAACAACATTTCATCCTGTTGCCCACCAGAAGGTTGAATTTGGTTACGATATAGGATCAGTAACAAGTTATTCTTGTTAGTGCTGAGTCTGAAATGTGTAATGACACCTGAGGCCATGTTTTACTCCTGATATTTTGCCCAGCCCCAGCTCACCACAAGGCTTATTTGTACCTTCACAAGTGATCAGCTTGCATTGCCTGTATTAAAAAACCCTTGATCTCATGTAGTAGTTTTACTAGTGTATGGTATGAGAATTAAAATACAGCAATAAGGTTTACAAAGTTCACTCCTCACCGTGGAAGTGAAGCAGGCTTGCCAGGACCCTATAGAGCAGCATATGAGCACAGTCAAGAGATGGCAGGACTGTAGGTGTCTCTAACAATACCCTGTTAAGTTCTCGATCCAGTAACAGATTTAAGGACACTCTCAACCTGAAATAGCCAAGGATTTTTTTTGTTTTGTTTCTATAGAGTTATTTGTGTTCTTCTAATATACATATGGGTAGAAGTGCTTTGCAATATTGGCATCTAAAAACCTAAGCCCCAAAAGGTATATTATACCCAAGGTTTGAAACAATGTAAATGTGATAGTTTTATTCAAGATAGTTCCTTTCTTGAATCTTCCAGTGGCATTTTCAACTTTACTTCTTTGTCTGTGCTGCATTGAAAATCTTTGTCATAGTTCAGGAGGGTACCTCAAAACTACCTGTGGATGAGGACAACCTACTTAATAGTGAATGACAAGAGAGGCAGTATGTACACATTCGGCTTCAAAATCAAGTGCAAAAATCACCTGATCTTAACGTGAATGTGTAGTTTGGCTTCTGATTACATCTGGAAGACCACTGCCTTGCGACTTAGGAGATGTGTGTTAAGTTCTCTGTTTGTAGCCTAGTCAGCTCCAGGAGCAATGCTACCAGTTAATGGTACCCAAACTTCCTCATCTAGCATGAGGATGCTGCACCCACGGGTGCGTGAGTGGCTGGGCTACAGCTTGAAGGAAGAAGCTGCTGACTTGCAGCTGAGTCTGGTAATGGCCGTGGGTTTCCATTGCTGCCGGTTGACCAAGCACAGTGTTGCTGCTGCCTCTGGGGTTAGGCTCTGGGCATCTTTTGGTGAGAAAGGGAAGGAAATAAGAGAGTGGCATGGCAAAAGGGGAAGGGGAGAAGCGAGAAAAGAGAAACACGAGAAACAAAAGAGAAATGCAATGGATATGTCACGTGATAAATTGCAAAGCCTTGAGACTACTCATAGTTTTCATGCATCGTTCATCTGCATTGCAGTCTGTCCACAGAGCTATCACTTTCAGCGTTTGATTCTAACAGGCACTGTCATTCTTGCTGTGATCCCATCAAATCATGTAAAATAGAGTTGGAAGGGCTGTCCAAAGGTTGGCGAAAGTAAGCTCCCCAAAGTAAGCTCATTTGTTGTCCTTTCATCACCGTTCATTAGTCACTTCTTTTTCCCTGTGAAAGAGAAGTCTTCCTCCAGCAAAACGAAGCAGCTTCAAATCCCAGAAGAGGCAGTATTAGTTGGAAACCAGGGTGAGAGTCGCTATATTGCAATCTATTAGTGTTTTGTGGCCAAAAAAATTCCACACGCTGAGTATTGTGTGTTCAGTGTAAGCTGTATGATAAGTCCAATGTATAAGACCAGACTGTAAGTAAGGGCAACTCTTTTCCATCCTCTGCTCTTTGATCAAGTAGATCCCTTGAAAGGTCACTTCACTGGTTTCTGTCTGCCTTGCTCCCCTGCGAAATTATATTTCCCATCTTCAGAAAGCTCTTTGAGACGTCTGGGTAAAAATCTCTACATCAAGTCTTAAGTACACTCGCCAAACGTATTTGGCTGATATAATGTTTTAATGTTTTCCTTTACTGCAGATTTCTGTTAATTCACTGTAATTACTAAAACTCTGTATTCTCCTATTCACCAAAAAAATCTGTTCTTCATAGTCCTGTGTAAAAATAAACTCTATTAATCCATTTATTTTTTATTTAAAATAAGATTATGCCTACTACAATTCCATCTGTAAAAAGTGTCTTGGCACATCCTTTTAGAAAGTGCTTATCTAATCTATTAATCTTTTTCTAAATTCAAGCCTTTCCTACACCATTTTGCAGTAAAAATATTTTTAACACACAAGTGAAACGCCCTAAGTACAAAATGTTGTTTTATTCTGTAAAATTATGTTGTCACAAAATGACAGAATAAAATTTCCCCAGATAGGCTGAAATGCTGCAATGGCCCAATTTACTTCTATTCTAAAATATGGATTTTACGTATCATTAATCATATTTTTGCTATGAAGTGGCAGGAAGCTGGCCTAAAAGTCTAAAATAAAATATACTTCATTGTCACAGGGAAATCTACTCACCACCTGAACTGCTTAGGATTTTGATTCCTATACAATGAATACGAGGCACTTCAGGCAAGAAAAATTATGACATAATTGGCAGAAGTCCCATCTCCAGATGGAGGAACTTCTAAGACTGACACATTAGCCTCACATAATTTATGTTATGGGAGAAATAAAATAACTGAACCCCACTCTGATTACTCCACCCAGAAGCAAGGTTTAAGCAGGCGTGTTCTTTGAATTAAACCCAAATTCTTCCCTGAAGTCTTCAGCGAATTCAGAAAACCATGTTCTGGAAGATACACAAAGGGCAATTGCTGCAGTTAAGCCCAAGCTGTAGGACCCAAGAGCCCTCCGACAGAGTCATTACAGATTTGCTCCTCCAACTACATCTTAGGATTTACATGCCTCCTGCTCTTCTAATATCAGTGCCTACCAGTCTCTATTTATTCTTACAACACTTCTGTGGAGCAGAAGAGGATTATTTCTCAGGTGGAGAACGGCAGGACAGAATAATGAAGTAACTCGTTAGGGAGAGGGAATTGAACCTGTATCTCAAGTACTAGACCCTACTCTCTCCTTTAGGCAGCAGCTGTTCTGGCTCATGCAGAGCTTGGGCTGTATAAGACCGGCCTGCCAAGGCGCGGTGATGCAGATCTCTGTGAGCCGAGCCAGCTGGATGTGTCTGTGCAAAGTGGTATGCTTACCAACACTGGAGGTGGCGGGCAGGAGGAATACTCGAACTAACTAGGAATAGGGACGATGGTTTAATGACATGTTCCATTCTCATATACCACCTTTTGGGGATCACTTGAAAAATATCAATGCTCACTTTTCTTCCCATCTCTGATTCTCCTTGGTCACAGAGAATACAAACTGAAGAGGAAGAAATACGAATACGAAGCCACTAAGGGCTGGGAAGTATCTTTTGATAAGTGTGTTTTTTCTAATCTTCCTATCCCCAGTAAAGGCTGCTCTTGTTTTTGTTCAAGACACAGTCATTGGAGAAGACTGTGTTAAATATTTTCCGCTAGCCCTCCATATCCCCAAACTCGGATGCCAATGTCCCTCATGCTTAGGTAGTAGTGTGTATCTCCATGGCAATTGAAATAAGGGCTTAGCTAATTTAAGAAGTAATTAAATTAATAGTTTGCCTCAATATCCATGCAGATATAAAAAGAAATGGCTCTTTCAGTATATGTTGCTGCTTACAGCAGACACTAATATTGGGTGGGAGGCCAGAAGTGGTCCCTCAAAGACTTCTATTCGCCTGCTGCCAACATGGCAGTCTTGCTGTTCAATACAGTCATTAGAGTTTAAAAAGAAATTTCCCTGTTCCTGCTCACTGGCCTCTGAAGAATCAACAGTTTGAATATATTTATGAAAGTCCAAACTAAAGGTGTAACGTGCTTTGTCTGCAAAGTGGCAGGAAGCTGGCACTCTGCCTAACTTTCTCTCTATTCCCAGCTTTTATGTGGTAAAGAGATTTATGAGGTTTTCAGTTGCTGGTTTGTTTTTTTTGGTTTTTTTGTTTTGGTTTGGTTTGTTTTGGGTTTTTTTAGATTATTTAATTTGTGCTCTTACCTGAAGTGTGATGCTTTGGATTTGAGGGTGGGAGGAGTTAATGAGATGGCTTTGGTATGCCCCACTCTGGTAGCCTTCACACCAGCTGCAAATTATGTGTTTGTCTGCAGCCTTCCTAGCATGGCCATGTCCCTGCAGCACAAGAACTGTGGTGCTCAGCCACCCCCTATTCCTGTATCCTCTCTCTGACATCGACTGGGATGTGAAATTCAGAAGAAGTTTCAAATTGTGAAGGTGTTTCTGCTACACCATCAGCTAGTCCCAGAAGTGGGATGAGGAGTGTAGGATGAAGGTAGAGCCGAGGTCTCCTGGGTCTGAGCCTGATGGGAGAAAGAGGAAAGGAGAAGGAGAATGGACACAACTAGGGGGGTGCTTCTCTGACTAATAGGGGTTTTAACAACTACTTTGGGAACCACCTGTGATTTTAACAGCCAGTTCCATTTAACTGTACTGAACTGCCTCCAGAAAGCTTTGGCAAACACCTTTACGGAGACATTTATAGGATAAGTAGACAGCAGAGATTTTTTTCTAACCCCACAATTTAGAAGTTGGTTTATGACCTAAAACTTGGAAGATTTGTACTCCCTCCAACGGTCTGTTTATTGTAATAATGATATTTCATTTTTAACTCTTGCTGTTGTGATTCTTGTCAGCCACACAGCTCTTTGGTCTCTTTTGAAAATGGTATTTAGCTCTTGGTCTCTTGGAGAATAAAGTTGGAGATAGGAAATTGTGTTCCTGTAGGGATCTTATTGATGCAGAAATTTCTAAAAATAAGGTTTATTTCACTTTAACTAATGATTTGTCATTGCCAGCCCTACTTCTCTCATCTTCTTTCTACTTATTCAGTAATTTTATTTTCATGACATAACTCAGAAAGGAGGACTGTGAAAGGTATGAGCTAATGATCTGACCGGTCAGGTCTTCTAAACATTTGGTCTGCATTTTCATATAGTGCTGGTCTGGATGATACAGTACCGCCTAGGGCTCCTATTGTCCAATCTTATTGTTATTCCAGTAAAGACCTACTGAAAGGTCCTCCACTGTTGGGAGAGGACTCCTTTTAACTGGATTCTTTAAATATAACTTCATGTTTGTAGAATTAAACTGTGATCTGAAATAGAGAATATCATTCTCTATTAAATTTTGATGTTCAAATATCAGTAAAAGTTAATCCTGCCTTCAATTATAAAATATGTTTCTACCTGGTAATAATTATCAGAAACATGAGCTAGCTAGAAATCTAAGGAGCACACACTGTGTTTATGTTGCGTGACAGAGATCAGGGTTTCAGGAGTTATCCACATACAGTGTGAACTACTCACTGCTGATCTGAACAAGACATAAGTGGAGCAGGTTGCAAATCCTGTCTCTATGATGTGAAGAAAAGGGCACAAGGCCCTTGCAAGGTCAGGTATACCTCACTCCTGCGCTGGGTAATGAGTAATGCAATGTAACAAGGCTGGGTGATATGCACTGAGATCTTTGTTGTAGCCCAGTCAGGTAGTCCTCATTCAGTATGGTTGATACCAGGGCAAGTTTGTCTTTTAAAAGAGGAAACGTGCCAGCCTTGGTCAGAGAATGCATGTGTACTCTGCCGGCACTTTTCTGCAGCATCTGTACCATGGAGCGTGTTATTGCAGGTTGCTCTGTCATCCTCAGCGCTAATCAGGCCAGCTCTGTGCAATCCCCCAAAGACACTGTGGCTCATGCATTTGTGTTCTCACTGTAGCTCAGTTTAAGATGGGTTGGAGTCTAATTCTCCTAGTTGTTAGCCCCTTTGGACACATTAAAGCCTGGATGGGATTAGCACTCACTACAAATATGACTGCTGTCTACAGGAACCTTCATACTGACTGCCTGAATGGAAGACCTTTGAGCTCTTACTATCTACCTTCCTACAGCGCCTTTTTCTTCTTTTCTTTTTTCATTGTTTGTAACTGTGTAAACCTGGTAATGCGTACACTGAACTACCAAGAGACCTCTTGTGATCCTCTTTAAGACAAGACTTAAAACTTCTTTGAGATTAGCTGAAAGTCTGACCAACGCCCCCCCCCCAAAAAACAGCAGGACTTTTTATTAAATCATTCTGCATTCATGCTTAGGCATCTGGGCTGTTCTTCATTCGTTTGTGCCAATGTCATTTGGCAATTTTACTTTGCTTAAAATTGATGAAAAGTAGTTTTATGTATGGCAAAAAAGTACAGAATTTTTATGTACAGTAAAAAGTAAATGTATGGATAGTAGAGAGAGACTCAGAGTACAAGGAATGCTGAGAGTCAGTTCTGTATGTGAACTTGTTTGTTGGGTTTTGGAGGACAAAGCTGCTACCCGCTCCTTCCAGAAAGGAGTCACACCTATTTCATTCAAAAGTTCAAAATGAGTCACATATCGTCTGTACTTCCCTGCAAGCAAAAGGTCTAGGAGGAAGAAAATCTACGTGTAGTATTCTTGGCACTTCTAAAACACAGTATTTCTTCAGAAGGTTTGTACAAACATTAATTCATTAAGCTGATTTCTTTGCCAGGGTCACTTGACCCTTTGCTTTCCGTTCTAGAGCTGATGCTGTTATTGAATTGAACTGCCAAACACTGAGACTCAAAAAACCCCACGGAAATAACATCCAGCGAACCATCAACCTGTTGGAGGAAGATGTAGATTGTTTAAGATTTAGGGGGTTATTAGAACCACTGGAAACTGTACACAATTACTCTAACAACTAAGAGGAGGTAAAAGGACGACAGAATGGAAAATGATTTTCTATTTGCTCTCTGGGGTGATACTAATAATCCTCGTTTATTTTCATGAGGCCAGTTTTGTTAGAAATTCTATTCAAAGGGCACAGCTGGTAACAGCTGTCTGTAGTATGAAGTGTCTATTTTAGTGTGTTTAATCCTGTGGTGTCTTAAGTTTAAAACATTACACATTCAAAGTGTATTTTTTGCATGCAGGCTATAAAGAGTAGTTAGCATCTCAGCAGAATGGCTGTCATTTATGTTATGACATAACATAAATGCCGGCCAGACTGTATTGTACTAGAAGTGCCCCGAACGAGAGCAAAAACATAGTCTGTGCTCAAAAAGCACTTATAGTATAAGTAAAGAGCAAAAAACAATAGGCTGAGAAAAAGGAATAGTTGAGAGAGCAAACAAGCAATAAAACTGACAGGCACACAGTAGCTGTCAAACCGTTACCGCTCTGCTTACAGTGCCGTGATGATAATCTCAAGGCAGTTGTATCAGCTCCTTCCACAAAGACATGCAGTGTTAGATCAAAAACTGATGTTAAAGCGCTGCAGTTTTCTCTAGGAGTTTTAAACATGAATGTTCATACCCTAAAAATACAGGCTATGCTTGAAGATCCTTGGTCGGTCTAAACCAATTACAAGCTCATTGGAGCAGAGGGAATGATAGTGGCTCCTTCACGCGTTGGCTGTGCTGACAAGAACGAGGAGGACCTTGTGGTGCTGGCCGGTGTGGTCAGGGGCTAATTTGCTGATTAGTGACTTTTTTACCAGCTTCTCCAGCACTCTGGGCTGGGCTCTCCCTCTTCCTGGGGTCAGGAGGAGGCACGCTCTGATCTTGGAGCAACCCTCAGGAAATGGCTTAGTGAAGGCAAAGAGGCCTCAATGAATTTCCATGTTAGAGAAGGCTCTGAAATCAATACCCCGGCCCAAATGAATGGAGCTATTCATTTCGGTGCGGGGTGTGGGTGGGGAGAGGCTGGGATCTAAAAGACCTGCCAGATTTTGTAAAGCCCCTGCACTGTTCCTGCAGTGTGTGTCTAACAGCCCTGGCCAGCCTCCTCCATGGCAGGCAGGTAGCAGCGAGGCATCCTCGCTGGCTCGCGGCTGCTCTCTCACTGCCTTTCTAATTATAACGATACCTGCTTTTTCTTCATAATCTCACCCCAGTTGACTTTGCCTGCTTCGCCAACGTCCTGCCCGACCTCTTAGCCCCTTGCCTCCTTTCCCTCGCCCCCTCACTTGACTTACAAGCCCAGAGCAGCACTCCCACTCACTGAAAGAGCCTTGCTCCTGTTTTCCCAAAACACTGGTCGTTCTCTGATCCGTTTGAGCACCGCTTTCTCTCTCACCTCTCCATTTCTTTCAACAAAGCGTATTTACCCCCTGCCCCTTGCCTCACCCTGCCCTCTTGAGACCTCCAATCCATTAATGTCTATCACTGTTTTGTCACTCTCAGCATCCTCTCCCTGCTGCCTGCTCTCGTAAGTGACCTCAGCTATTGCTTCCCTCCACTTCAGTCTTTTCTTGATCCTCAGCTCTTTCTTCACTGTCTCCTCAGAAAATCTGCCCCATGAACCCACTCAGCCCAGCTTCAGGACAACAGCTATCACCACATTGTGCTTGTCATCTTCCCTATTTGTTTTGCTGCTTCTTCCCTGTACGTACCCCGGCCATCACTTAAATTCAGGAAACACTTTCCTTGAACTGTCCTGTCACCCACCTCTCCTTCAGATCCTTTTCTGAAATCTCCTTGTGTTTTGCTATAAGCAACATTTAGAATAGAAAACGTACACTGTTCTTCTAAACGTCTTTGTATGTTTTATTCTTCCTTGCCCTTTGTTATCTGTCAATTATTTTGGTGTGTTCCTTCATATTTGAGTAACATATTCTTGTTGTAACATGAAAAAGTAACAGTGCGTGGGTACATCCAGACAAGAGAGCCGAACTCTTTTCAGCTTTTCTTGCTGTCAGAAGGAGAGAAAGACGCTATACTTTACTCTCCTTCTAGGAAACACAGTCTCCCTGGTTTGCTAATTTGTCTATCAGCCTGACCATGTACAGCTGCTGGTGGTAGGGATTGCACACTGATTTTCCTCTAAATTCCCCCCAAAGTGTAATTTCCATAAATACCTTCTGTGCTCTGCACAGTTTTTCTCAAAAATCTGTTTAAAAGGCTCTACATTGTCTTTTCCACATTAGCAAGTGAATGAATACTGCCAGCAGCTGATGATTCCTGAAGAGCGAAGGCACAGTAGGGAATCACTGTCTATCATGTCTCCAATTGGTTATTGTTTTAATATCCTCGAGACATTACCAAATTTACTAACAGTATTTTTAACAGTGAGTCCAGGAAACAAATGCAATTTTCTCTGCTCGTAATAGGTTTATTCAGAAGTGCAGCAGCAGCCTGGAAAGGGTTAATGAGGGCTTGTCTACCTCCGAAAACTGTGGCTGCAGCCCAGGCAGGATGGGGCAGCAGGTACGAGGCAGGAGGGTGTTCCACTCCAGTCCCTCTGAGATGCAGCTGTGCAACAGGACAACCTGCTCAGGGCAGGCGCGGGGGCTGCGGCGTGGGAGGCCACCTCTTGTCCTCACCCTAGCTAGCTTCAAACACCCTCGCTGTTCAGTTTTTGTATTCAGCATTGCTTATAGTTTATTTTTATTCTACTGTATTTGTCACGATTAAACTTCCCTGACTCTTTCCTGTAGAAACTCTTCTGATTTATTAACTTAGGATGAGTTTCATAGTATTTCACATACTTCTACCAGGCACTCAAAGTATCTATTTCTTGCTCCCTTTTCTGGGGTTTATACCGTTTCCATTTTATTTACCCTTAAACAAATGTGTGTAGGATTTATGTGCGTTTTTAGATTCATTCGGAACCTTGAGGTTTTTGACTGCTATTTCCCAGAGAGCTGTCATTAAGTTTCAACCTGGAGCTGGTTCAGGAGTTAATTCTTTTTTCCCTTCTAAAAAAGCCTGTCCACAAATCCTTACAGCAAAGGGACTGGAAGAGCATTCCTCCTAGAAAGAATCTCAGTAGCTGAAGTTCCGTTACGGTATTTGCTAGGAACATTTATCTGAGTTGGCATGAAAAAATAAATAACATTAAATTAAATTATATATTTGATGCAATCATAAATTTGAAAATAATTCTTGCTTTCTACTACTGAGGCTGGAAAAGTGAACAGCTAGAAATAATGCTGATTACAAGGACTGTAGAACAAGCTGTAGAGCTCCAGGAGGAAGTCTTCATTAAAGACAGCATTAAGCTCCAAGGAAAATGGAGACTTGGAAAAATCTTTCAAAATTTGTAACTTAAGAATGTTTCTTTATGGAAGGGAAGGAAGATGGATGATGCTTGAACTACGCCTGAAATATAAGTGCCTTTACTCTTTCCTTCTGATTAAACCTTTTAAAATTTTCCTGAAATACTGTGATTATGCTTGAACATCTATTTGCTTTTGAAACCTGACTAGTTTCAGGAGGTTCCCTGTCTTAATTGTCAAGATATGTGCTCAGTTTCTCATATCACACTCCTGTATTATTAAAAAAAAAAAGCTGGAGTGAATCTTGCTAACCTCTCAACCCAGGAATTGAGGAATCTCTCAAACTAGTAAAATGTTTCAAACAAACCGAGATAAACTAGTTTCAAAAGGAGGAAGCTTAAATATTTCCCCTTTCAAAGCCACTCCTCATGAGGATGGTGGTCCAGCTCTTTCCTCTTTGAGGCTTCGTCTAGTTGCGGCTCTGGCTTTGTGTCGTTGCACCTGCTGTTCTTCTTGATGCGCCATAACTTGAAAAGCTGGAAATAACTATGAAGAGTACAGAAGATCATGGAAAGGTCAAGCCTTTATACCCAAGTCTTGGCTATATCGCTTCTCCGTTTTATGCCTGGTATAAAGAAAGCTTCTGGAACAGCCTGGCTTTTCTTGCACGGGACTGTGTGGTCCCCTTGGAGTCCTGCCAGGGACTGCAGGCTCGAGCCTCCTGTCTCCTGCACTTACCTGTACCTCAGAGAGCATTTTGCTGTTCTGCTCTCTGCTCTATACTTTATGGTGTTTGCCATACATATGTTCATACCACTAAAGAAAAATAGCTACAGTCAGTAAAGATGTGATATCCCATTCCCGGTAGCCCTTGCTGCTTCTTGCTTGGGTGATCAAAGGGTTTCCCCTCCTTTTCCTCTCCTGTCTCCTGCACTTACCTGTACCTCAGAGAGCATTTTGCTGTTCTGCTCTCTGCTCTATACTTTATGGTGTTTGCCATACATATGTTCATACCACTAAAGAAAAATAGCTACAGTCAGTAAAGATGTGATATCCCATTCCCGGTAGCCCTTGCTGCTTCTTGCTTGGGTGATCAAAGGGTTTCCCCTCCTTTTCCTCCCTGTAGCCCTTCTCTCTGCCACCGCTGCCTCCAGCCAGGAGGGCAGTGAGGGCCTCCCGTAGGATGTGTCCCCACCCAGACCGTAGCGGTTTCTCTTTGCGTGAGCCGAGCCTCCTCACTGCCCTGAAAGCAGAGCACCTCCCAATCCCTCCCTGCTAGGCCAGAGCACAGACTGGAGCGCAGAGGAAGCCCCTGTGCATTGACTGTAAGAAACACAGGCTGTAACTCTCCACTCTCTGAATTAGTATTTTTACCAAAAAATCGAAACAAAAAATAACCTAAAAGGCCCTGTGGCCTGGTACAAGTTCTGCTTTTTGTGTATTGCATAGAGTAGGCATATTCAGAGAGAGGAGAAAAAAAGTAGTTCTATTCAGGTGCCAGTGAGTGGCAGCTTAACTGAAATATTCATAGCAGTCCAGACAATGCCGATAGTGCTTACACTTTGATCAGCACCTTTTAATCTCTCCTATGATAAATTAAAAAGATTTGTCTTCTTCATCTCCAGCTACTGGAGTTGGATGCAGTCTGGTGCCCAGATGACTTAAGTCTGGTGTCCTGTCAACTTTAAGGAAGTTTGGCTCCAAGACTACTTTGCTGTAACAGTCTAGGGCGTAGAAAACCAGTACAGACTTTGGATGCATTTCATTTTGATCTTTGGAGAGCCGACAGACTAGTCATGACTGTGAAGGTGGCCATGTGAAATTGTCCCACATGCTGATCGTATATCTGATGTCCAAGTCTACTCAGTGGCATCAAAGGGTTATCTGCAAGGAAACAAGAAAGGAAGTAAATCTGAAAACAGCTCCGAATCTTGTACGCAACATCTGAAAGGGTTTGGCCCCCTTATGAACTGCTGACAGTTTTGTCGCTGCAGTCTGTGTGAGAGCCATCAGAAACAGTGGAGGAAAGCAAAAAACTAAGGCCAAAGTAGAAAACAGTTTGCCTAGGTCTAAAGAACTGAAAATGGAAAAAATTCGTTTCCACAAGCACATCTGCACGATGTGCATTGAGCATGCGAGAGACTGAACGGAATGGCACATACTGAAGGAAGATAGAGTAACTTAGTAGGCAGATTATCAGTCTTCCCTTAAGATTAATTTTAGTGACATCAGTGCATGTACACTTGAGCGACTTTGTTCCCAGATATTAAAATAAGAGTAGTTTCACAGGATCTCTTTCATGAGGTTATTGTAAACGCTGATGGAGAACAGCAAAGCCTTACTTAGCAATCCTGAAAGGCAGGTATTAGCTTGATTGTAGAGTACAAAGGAATTAAGGCCTGGGAAAAAGAAATTATTTGTCTGTGGCTGAATTACAAGAGAGACTATATATGTTTGGCCATTGCTCAACTAATTATGGGAGAAAACAGCAACATGAATGTTCTTCAGAAACTTTTTTTTTATTTCTAGGAGAGGACAGGGACTATCTAGGGTCCCCAGACATTAACTCCCATTATTATTACTGTAGACTTCCTCTTTTATCTTCTTCTGGTCCACAAGTGGCTGCACAGCATAGATTTACTCACGCTTTTTCTCAAAATCACGTCAAATTGATCTGATTTCCTCTTAAGTCCGGATAACATGCCTTGTAAGAGGAACAACCATTTGACTTTACTTTGACTTTAGTAAGGTGTTTGACATTCTCAGGGGCATAAATTTCATTGCATTAAGATGATGTTATGAATGAATGGGGGCAAAACTATTCTCAGGGAATGATGATCAGTTCCCTGTCAAATGGAAGAATATGTAAAGCATAGCTGAGATTTGAGATGAGTCTCGTTCTGCTTGATGGCTTTCATTACTAACGGCAGGTAGTTAGTGATAGAGTCCTTACTGCAATGACAGCAAGCCAGAGAGGGAGAACAAGCACTTCAGAGACGATCCAAATGATCTCGATGAACTGGCGACATGGTCTGAAGGGAGCAGGGGCAAGGAAGAAGAAGAGCAGCACAGTGCCAGGAGTAATCGGCTGCAGGAACAGGGAGTGCAGAACCGGGTAGGGAGCAGTGTGCCGAGGGACTCGTACTTCATGCTCTGCATGGCAGCTGGGCGGCTGAGTTCAGAGGGTGTTAGGTCCCTAACCCCGTGGTTACTTGTGCATGTTGTAGCGGCTTTCGGCTGTATTCTCAGACTTAGGAAACCAGCTTCAGCTGAAATCAGTGAGAGTTTGACTCCTAAATACTTTTTAAGAGTCTGGATCCCTGTTCCTCATCTGTAGAATGCAGAAGATAATACTTCCCTCCCTCGCAAGTGCGCAGTTAGCATAAATACGTTAGAGATTGTAAAGAATTAAGACGCTCCAGTAATGGGGATCATATAAATACTTTAGATAAAGCCGTTTCTCTTTCCTCCTTGCACCTCTCTACGTTTCAAATTAGACTAAAATTAATCTAATATAGCTTTCTCATCCTTATAGTACTTCTATTCAGGCATTTACATGCTTTACGGTGCTGTTTTTGGCACTTTTCTCCTTTAGGGCATGGCACGGCGTAGCACTGTCTAGAATTGTGGATAAAATGGGACAGAAAAGCTGAACACATGGGTACCAAGAAGGTTTCCTCGCAACAATAATCATTGGGAAACTCCCAGAACTTTCTCTTCTTACATTTGACAGTCTGCTTTTCTTATGACTTCATAGAATATCTTGAGTTGGAAGGGACCCATAAGGATCATCGAGTCCAACTCCCAACTTGTGATAAATAATCCAAATGTGGGATTCCCCTTCCCAAATTACTTCCAATTAAATCTCTAATAGCCACCATTTGGGTGTATGCATGTACGCTTTTAAACATTGTTGGTTAAATCCTTGCTAGTTGCAAGCCTCATCTTAGGCTGCAAGAAATACAGGCATACTACAGAAATATACGGGTGTATGCATCTCCTTAGATTATACAGTGAAAGGTTCAAGCATTTCCATGTGTCGTTCTTCAGCAATGTCAATTTTTAGTAGGGGACTTGCATAGTAGCATGACAAAATGATTTTACTACTTATGTGTCTTCTGTTCACGACAGTTAACATCAGAAGCAAGGTGACCAGTGGTGACCAATGGTAGTGCTGTTAAAGTCCTGTCCTCGGTGGCCCTACAGCGTTTTCTATTCCACTCAGGAGAAACAGGTTGGACTGAATGAGAGAGGAATTTTATGTGCAGTTTTTGGCAGGAGGAGAGCAAGTGGAATGGCTGGATGTGCTTGAATCTGGAGCCAGAGGGACCAAAGGGAGAGCAAGAGGGAGGGAGCAAAAAGGAAATCGTGTCTGTTTGCTGCATGACTGAAGTGGTGTTGCCTGCAATACTCGAGCAGGAAACGAGGTGTGTGTTGGACAGAAAAGTAAATATTTGTGGTGTTTTGGTTTTCAGGAGGGATAAGAATTGAGACTTTATAAATCTGGCGAAAGAATCGGGTTGCTTTGATGTGGAAGTAGTTCTGGTCTGTAGTGGAACTGACGTGTTTTGTAGTTTCCAAAATCAGCTTTAATAAATGTATGTTTTGGGGTGGCCTATGGAGAAAAACGTCTTCAGAATTTTAATATGCAAGGAGAGACATGCCTGTGAGGACTCTTCAAATGAAGCTGGGTTGCTAGGGCAGTTTCTGTGCCTGTGACTAGGTTCACTGTTAATACGGCAGCACGCAGAAACCCAAGCAGAGCGTTCATGGGCTTTATCTTTCTACCCTACCACACTCTGATCCTGTTCCTCTGAAGTCTCTGTGAGTTCAGTAGTGGCAGATCCAGCCACAAGTGAGCAAGCAGCAGACCGCCAGACAGAAGAAGCTACCCAAAGATTTTAGGTCTTGCCCATGCTGGCAGGATATATAGATAGCAAAGCATTACTCATGTGCTGCTTTAAGTTATTTGCGACCAGATGTGCTCTAGTACTGTTTGGCTGCACAGTGCAGCTGAGGCTGCAGCCTTCTGGGAAAGCATTCAAAATCGTTGTTATTATAAATCCAAGCCCAGTTACTATGACCTGAAGCCGTATCCTGTTCACTGCCCTGACCGCACAAGAAATCCAAGCAGGACCTTGGAAGAAACACCTGCATGGCTTTTCCAAGTGGGTGCCAGTGTTTTAACAGAGTATGCAATGGTCATCAGCAGTTAAAAGATCAGGGAGATATGGGGCAGGATGGACTACGACTTCTTTGTAACTTTAAATGGGTCTTAAAAGCAAAACCATAATCTTTCAACAACATGGCCCCACTGACCATTAGTGTCAGGAGTGCTCAGAGTACTACAAACCAATGTACTAGGCTGTATTTTCTTTAATAAGTCTGTGCAAGGAACAGGAGATAAGACGGCTAGGAAAAAAAATGGGAAACATCTTAGGAGCTCGCATATATTTTCTGAAGGAAGCTTAGGAGACTTCCTTCACAGAAGTTTCCACATAACTCCTCATTTGATAAATGTTTTTTCCTTAAATGCAATTTTTGTGTCATCTCTGATTTTGAGGCTGGGACACGTCCGATGGCTGTGCCTGCGTGTTTTGTGCCTGCGTGTTTGTGAATGCTCTTTATGCTTTCTTACTATATGGTTGTGAAATGTCTGAATGTGCTTTGATTTGCATTATTTCTTTTCTGTCTTTCTTCCCATCCCAATTTTCAGCTCCCTTTTGTCCTGAGAAATTAAATAATTTTCTTTTTTGGCAGCAAAGAGACTGCCTTGTTGGAGTAAAAATGTCTTTTTTAGCTATGTCCCCTTGCTGCATCCCCCAGGCCAGACTCCCTGACAGGTCACCCTGTGGTGGCACCGGAGCCCGCTCGGGAGCAGCGGGAGCGCTGGTATTAATTGCAGTGCCAGGGAGGGGACGCTGGGGCCAGCGGGCCCCCTCGGCACCCCCGAGGCAGTCTGGGCCACGCCACACGCAGAGCGCCTGCGTCAGGAGGCACAAGGCAGCCAGCAAAGAGCCCACAAAGCAGAGGAGCAGGCTCCCGCTGCCAAATATCATGTCCTTATGCTCTGCGTGCCTCCATTCCCCTGCCACATCAGCAGGAGGTTTTCTGCCTCCTACATCACACCAGGACCCAACGCCCAACCCCGGGTGAGGGGAAGGCTTGCTCTCCCCCTCTGCGGTGAGCAGGGAGCTACCTGGATGTGCAGCTGGGCTGTGTGCCCCTCCACGTTTTGGAGGGAGGTAGCAGAGCTGCAGGAGCAGTGTGGCTGGCAGAGCAGCCCCCCTGCCACATCAGCAGGAGGTTTTCTGCCTCCTACATCACACCAGGACCCAACGCCCAACCCCGGGTGAGGGGAAGGCTTGCTCTCCCCCTCTGCGGTGAGCAGGGAGCTACCTGGATGTGCAGCTGGGCTGTGTGCCCCTCCACGTTTTGGAGGGAGGTAGCAGAGCTGCAGGAGCAGTGTGGCTGGCAGAGCAGCCAGAAGGGGTGCAGCAGGCAGCTTGGTAGGGCAAACCCGTCCTGTGGCTCCCGGGAGGCTGCGTCAGCAAGCACAAGCTGTCCTCTCACCCAGACGTGGCCATGCTGGATGAGCCACAGCTCCTCCTGGGTTACGTGAGTCATTCCTCACCTGCAGACTTGCTGTCACGTTGCATGTTTGGTTGTAGCCCTTGTGTCTTACCGGTGAGTCAGGGCTAGCCGTTCTTGTGCTGTCTTGCCCCAAAACGTACGGTCTGGTGAGCAGCAACAAAGTGCCTGGAGCTGTCTGAAGGTGCCCTGCAGGCTTGAGGCATGGGTGCAGATGAGGGCACTTCAGCACAAGGCTTGTTTTTTGGGACTGTGCTTGGGGAGAATTTAAAGGACAATAATAGAAGAAAGATGGCTCATATTTTTCATACTGTGTGGGAGCCGGGCTAAAACAAGGTGAGTGGAAGGCAGAGGCCAAACAGTGTTCATCCTTGAGTGCTGCCAGGCTCCTCAAACCTTCTGTGTGTGGCCTGTCTGCGGCCCTTTTGGCTAGCAGTCCTCTGCAGATGAGGGTAAGTCCTGTTTTTGGAAAGGATGTGGCAGGCTCTTGCTTTCCTAAAGCCCCTTGCTTTGAAACCTGACCCTCGTGCAATTCTCGGTAAGGACCATCCCACTAGTGAGGCTGCTACCTGGTTTAAGGGTAATGTCTTATGACCCCTATAAAAGTCCCCTTCCAGAGCACCTGGATCACGTCACTAGCAGCACACCTGCCCCACGCCTGGCTCACGGTGTGCGCTCACTCCTCGGTTAAGAAGAGCCCGCAGCAGAACAGTTGTCAGGTCCATCTGGGCTTTATGCTTACACCAGCGCGCCGGAAAACGCTGCTGTGTTCACGTGCGTTGTGTGCTGCACCAGTGACGTCATTTCAAGTCACGGGCATGACCCGCCCTGGAGGTTGGGATGATGCAATCCCATGGTGAATGGATAGGACAGCAGTTCACAAAAACGTTGCTTTTAAACTGTGTCCTAGTGCGTGGAGAGCAGGAGACCCTGTCATACACAGCACAGTTTCCCTCTCTATGAGTTATCCCAGGAGAAGATTAGTGCCTCTTGCTTCTTCCAGTCCCTGCCAGTCCACAAGAAGAAGAAACACAATGTGGGGACGGGATGCCACTGCTATGACTGGATTGCTGTCGCTGCACAGTTGGGCTGCGCCTGTGGAAAGGGAGCACTGCCTGTTCCTTGCGCTGTAAGACTGGAGAGTATGTGTCCCCAGCTGATGTAAACCCTGACTCTGACAAGCTGGGTGGTCTCAGTGCAGACTTTTAACCTCTCTGCACTTCTGCTTCCCCCATGTATAAAACACGGATAGTAATAATTAACTGTTTCACAGAGGTACTGTGTTTTCATGTCCGTAGAGTGCTTTGAAGGGGTAAAGTACTTAGCGCCATTGAAGCTTTTCAAATGCAGCTGTATTTCATTGCGTGCATAACAGAGAGTGATATATTGGTTTAAAAACATATTTGAAACTCTTGATAATTAGGAAGTCGGGCAATGGCAATTAATGCTTTCTTTTTTCTCCAAACTATAGCTCATTTAAAATGCTAGCCCTATAATTTATTAGCAATATTTAATACCTCAGTGACCATAAAACTTAGTGTTTTATTACCACTGATTAACATATGTTTGATGTTCTGCCCAGTGTTACACAATCCAAAACAAATTACTCTCAGGAAGCTGGATATTATATAAATACAGAAAAGCAATAAATAATGCATTGGAGAAACATTTTTCTGTGGGTTCTAACATGCCACAATCTCTTCAAATGACTTAGACTTCTTAGGCAATTTCTCAGTCCCCTAGGAGTGTTTGCACCAAAGAACACACTTCACACCATGCTGGCTACTACTCTTGCTGCCAGTTTGCTGGTGATTCCTGCCATCCTGTCAACCTCTGATACCACAGGCTACTCATGCCCTACCAGAGGAAACCTGGAGTTGCTTGGTCAGAGTGTCTTCAGTTATGATAGTCTCCTTAATAAGCTACAGATGTGTAAGAAACAGAAAGGCTCTTTCATATTTCAGGATGCTTTTTTCCCTCTTCTCAATCTGGCTTGAAGAAAAAGAAGAAAAACTTTACAAATGCATTTATTATTGGTTCTCTTGAGCCCATTTAAGGCACAGCTTGGATAAGAGTACGGGGGTGAGGAGCGGGAAAGCAGATTGACTTAGGGATTACAAACTGTTCAGAATCAGATTTTTCTCATTTAGGTTTGATGGTATAGCTGTGATAGGTACCTGTTGAAAATCACAGCCTATCTGGTTAGATTTTCATTGAGCATGCCCAAAATGTCTCTGCAAATATTGATGGTTTCAGAGAATCCAGCTAGGACTAAGAAATCCAAATAAGATACCTCCAATTGTATAGCTGATTTATACCTGTTCAACCCCACAGCGTGTATTTTTCCGATGCGGTCAACTGAACGTTCCTGTCGCAGGCTTTCATGGAACGGTTGTGACCCAGTTGGCAGCTTGAGACTATGTATTAATAAAGAAGGTAGCAACTTAATCCTGGTGGAACTGTAGCTCCTGATAGAGCTGACAAGCAGCAGTCACCCTGCTGTGAAATTCCCCCAGCCTGCGCAGACTAAGAGGCAACTTTCTTGCTGGGGTCTTTGGTCCACCTCTCCTAAGACCAGAGTCCCCATTAAGACCTAGTAGGTGTGTCCAGCAAAGGCCCAGGCTCAGGTCAGTAGCGTCTGCCTTCGGTAGTGCAGAGTTGGGCTTCCTCTTCCATTTTAGAGAGCTGGAAGCTGCAACTTGTAGAAAATGAGGATTTTGCTTTTGTTTAAAGTTGTCTTTGCATTGAGGGAAGGGAGATAAAACTGTTCTTCCTGTGGCAGTACAGATTTGTACCAAAAAGCCTTTGCTATGGAGCAGGTAGATACTGCCCAGATACAAAATAAAGAGTTGCTTGCCATCCTGAGGAATTTACTGTTTGAGTCTGTGATGTAGAAGTGGGAAACAGGGAAGACAAAACAGTAAAATGATGAGCCGAGTTTCTAGCTGCCGTAATCCAGCCGTGGCTCAAGCATGGTGAACGGCTTAATGGCTCCTTTCACACTTCTGCTCAGCCATATGGTATTTGGAAAAAGCATCAACCTCAAAAATGTACTGACTGAACACCCTCCCTTTTTCTTAAAGCTTTCTCTTGCACCCAACATATTCTAGCAACAGGAGGTTTAGTCATTAGCCGAGTTGTGTCAATAATGGGTATTTTGTTTCAGTGGCTGACTTAAAATTGGGTTAAGTCAAACAAAACCATATATTTTCCTTTTTTTGGTGAAACAGTAAAATGAGAAAATTCATGTTAGAGTCAACCTGGACAACTTCATTCAGCCACAAACAAAAGGATTTATTACAGTTTTGGACTATTTAGCTTTCTTTCCTAGCCTTGCATAGATCAACCTTTAAAGGAAAATGGCATTGCACAATGACAATTGAAAATTCTCTTTTAAAAACGTTGAAAAAAACTACTTTTGGCATCTTTGAAATGAAAGTGTGAAACTTGTCAAGTTTTGTTCCCTTGCTTTTGAATGAAAACCGATTTTTGAAGGATTTACTAACAGAAGTGTTGCCTATCTATTCATAAGCCATCTGATAAACCATTTCCAACATCAGACCTAAGCACTTCCCTCTTCAAGGAGCTTTCTGGCAGATCAGTACGCGAGATCAGAAAATGTAGTTTTTGGAACCCTGTTACAGACTACTTACTACACATCTTAAAGTTTTCACTTCTTCCTTCGTATTGTAGCAATATAAACCAGCGTTTTGTGTTGTCACCAGGGAAAAGGGTTGAACTTCTGTCTTGCCGTGACCTTGCCATGTGCAAACTAGAGACCAGATGCTGCTAACCCAGTCTTGCAGACTTTGTACATAAAACTTAGTGCTTGCACAAATGTAGGCAATTTCAGCCTACATTTTCCAGTCCTGGAGAGTATATTCTGAAGCTGACAAAAGCTAGGAATTTTTGTGGCAGCCAGTGCTAAGGTAGAGGACATCCAGCTCTTTCTCAGACTCACCCCTAGCCTATCTGAGAGATTTCTCTCTCTAAAACTCTTCTTGTGAACACCTGCTAATTTCTCTTAGAAATATCAAGAATAAGGTTGTGAAAACACCAATTAAAAATTCACAAAGAATTGCTAGTGACTTGTTTAGCATTTGCTACGGCAGATGAGAGATCTGGGCGCCAAAAGATAAAAGGATTTTGACACTGTGATTTATATGTTAAGAAGCCTCCCCCCTCCCCCATTCTCTTTTTATTTTTTAAACTCCCCTTAGTCCTACTGCCCTGCAGCATTGCTTTTTGAGAGAGGCTAAAGTAACTTTGTATTTTCTCATGAGTGCATGTCAGTGCCTGTTCCTTAATTCTACATCTGGCTTAAGTGCATTCAGGTGACTCATAACTTTGTGCTTAGTTTTTTCTCTTTCTTCATTTATCAACAACAACAATATTGTGTGGGAAGCTTTTTTTTCTCCTAGTCTACTAACCTGGAAAGCCATGTGAGTAGCCCTGAAGTGAGCAAATAATGAAATATTAAACAAGATGGTGAGAGGAAATGAGATTGCCCTTTCATAATAGTTTGGTGACGAGTTAAGATCCCTGCTGCTGTTATCTGGATTTATACTCATCTATGTAGACTAAGTGTACGGCCAGTTTATACTGAAATGGGTTATTGTTCTTCCATCTCTCTGCCATGGCACAGATCTTTTTGTTCTTGTCACTCCTGATGCCTTAGACTACAGTGCCCAGATTACAGTCTTTGGGAAAATGAGAAATGGACCATGGAAATTCACTCAGCCACAGCTGTATACTGGGACTCTCGTGAAATGGAGCACGAGGGACAAACTGCAGAAGAGTTCTCGTTCTAGCAACCCACCCTGGTCTCTCTTTCCTGTAGGAAGGGTTACTGCAGCTTATCTGTGAAAATCCCTGTACAACAACCTGTGAGAAGCATGTGCGGGGGAGATCCCATGATATGTGCCCTTTCCTTGTCCCTGGAGTAGGCATGACTGGGGAGGCTGGATCTTACTAAGGTGTTTGTAGCAGACAGGAACGATCATTTACTCTTTTTCTCTATGGTATTGAGCTCAAAGGGTCCAGCTGAGGCCAGAATATGCTGCTGTAGCCTGAGTATGTAATACAAAACTGTCATCATCTGCTAAGACAATAAGCATGGCAGTCCCAGGATTTGTGGAACTTGAAAGAAGTCATCTTTGCAAGGAAAAATACATGTCTAAATTCACAAGAAATGTTGTTCCCACTGTTGCAGGAAGCGTCCATTATCACCAGTGTGTTCAAACAACAAAGCCGAACTGAGCCTTCGTCAAAATTTGGACAGAACATTTCTTGATAGTTTGGAAACCAAAATTTTTTTCCTTGGCTTTCTCTTTCCTATCTCTACTCTTGTTTGCTTAATAGATACAGGTGTCCTGGCACGCAGCAGCATTCACGTACTAAGAGTCCCTAAGCTACTGAATTAAATTCCTTAAAGAAATACTTAATAAAGATCAATGTTCATTTCAGTCAGTTACACTTAATGCAGGACGTGTGTGTGTTTGGGAAGGCAATGGAAAACAGTGAGCTTTATGCCACATCTTCTTTTCCCTTTCTAATCTCTAAGCTACTTTGTGCCCAGCTACGCCAAACCCAAGGATGCCTTTTGCTTCTACTCTGTGTATTCCTGGTTGCTGCAACTTTTTGGTCTTACATGTAACGTGTCCTAGGCTGGGAGAGCTACCAAGAAATGTGTCAAATGAAATGTATGATAGGCTCCCGAAGCCAGCATTTAGCCAGCAATGTGGGTGTACCCCAGACGTTGGAGGTTAGGTAAGTACTCCAGAAAGGTGTCAGCTGCCCATGCTGGGTAGCTATAGTCTTTTTAAAATATCTGATGATGTTGGCTACTGTCCAAGTCAGGCCACTAGTCAGATGTGGTATGGCCGTTCTTATGTGTATATGTGTGCGTAAGTAGCAGATGCAGGCAGGGTAACTTGCTAAAGGCTCTTTCTAAAAGTCGATACAGAACCAGGAATGGCATCTGGCTTCTGATCTGGAGCTGCCTGCTCCAAATGCTCCAAGGCCCTCTGCCAGGTAGGGTTTTTACTCTGGGACCCAACATATAGGTTTGCCTTGGTACTCTACTTGCCCATGATGCTACTGCCTCAAAGGAGGTCCCACGAGGGCCCCAGACCTGGCCTTAGCTGGGGGGCAAAGCTTCCTTTCCTGTGAGAGGCTAAACAAAGCCAGACGTCTTCCTGATTCAGTTATTCAAGGTAAAAGTTGTATGTGGGCCACCTTTTATGTGTAAGAGTAACAAAGCTGCTGTTTGTTTTTGCACCTACCTATAGGGATCTTACTGATGGTTTGCTTGCCATCCTCCACCCAAACGAGTTACGTGGGAAGTCACTTGGGAAAGTCAGGAGCAAACCAGGTGCTGACATTATCTGTTCTTGGTATCACTTATGTACAAATATAAACAGAAGGAGGTTCTCCTTGAGTGATGCTGGAGAGCAAATTAGCTTTGAACTGTCTGCCCATTTGGGAGAAAACATGACTGTTCATTCCAAATACGTCTTGGCAGTATTGTCAAGGATGCATTTTATGTGTGAACCTTATGCCATATTCTATACATAACACAGACATGGCTTTCCAGAAGCCTCTTCTTACAGGCAATGGGCTGCAGGCTATGTCATCTCCCAGGTGCATTGCTTAATGCTAATCTTATGAAATGCAATGTTCACACATGCTTGACACAGCCCTGTGTGCAAAAAATCACCCCCTGATTCCAAACAAATACCTGTAAACAGCGGCAAAAAAAAAGTTAATTTGTCATCTGCAGCCCCAGTGCAATTACAGTGTACAAGTCAGACAGAATGAAAATAACCCCAACCACCAGGGAATCTTGAGCTCAAGCCAAGTCTCCTTCCTGTGCCCGCCTTCATTGTGTGTGTTCGAGTATAAGACTGAGCATTGTTAAAAGACCTTCTGAGAGACAAACATGTTTTTTTTTCCAAAACCCAGCCATAGTCTTGCAAAATGTCATACTCGGGGAGCTGGAGCCACTATCCGGAATTGCCATCCTTCACAGGAATTTTTAAGGAAGGCCTTTCGATCCCATTTTGTAGAGCAGATAAGCAACTATTCCATCTCTTTTGGTTTACAGTGCTACACAGACCACTCATATCTGCCCTGTATTTTGCAGCTGTCCTAGGCAGCATGTTTTAAACTAGATCTTGCAATACGAAGTGCAGGAAGACAGAGTACTCTCATCCCATTTTTGCAGTAACTGCCAATACTTTTAACAAGAGGTTTCCTCAAAAGAGGCTTCCAGACTAAGTCTGGGATAAACCTTGTGGGCAAAGTGTCTGTATTCCCAGGGAGAAGGAGGGGCTTGAGTAATGTACTAATTTGTTTTCCCATCCAAATCAAAATGCTGCCTCATAACCCAATCAACGTAAGACACAGCACCATCCAGCAAATAACCTTTGCTGAAAACGTTCCTGTTCTGCTTTCCAAAGTCGATTGAGTATGTTGGTGCCAGAGTGCTCAGCTTGCCTAAGTCAATATGGCAACCAGAAAGATGTCAGGAAATGAGAGGTGGCTTCTTTCACCGAGTGCAAACTATTGCAAAAGGATACTTCAGTAGCCCTTTTGTGATTCCCTGGGCTAAATCTCCTCTGACATAGGTGACTAAGCAACTTCAGAAGAGAAGTGAGCGTCAGCAGTGTATGGGAAGTTCCCCATTGATTTTTGGGCAAATTATGCCAGTATGTTCCATGTATCATGTAGCAATTCACATGGAGCTGAGTTCTTCTTCACAGCAGTACGCTTTCAACACAAGGAACCATTTTCAGCCTATTTTATCACTCTATTTTTGCTCTGAGCACACATATCCATAAGTGCCTACTTCACTTGTAAGGGTACAAAATGGATACGAGGGTGGATTTTGCCCACTGAGTCAAAATGGTTGTATTATCCCTACTCATTAGCGAGGTAAGCCATTGTTAATGCCTCCGGAAGCTTTCCAAGCTCAATTAAGTTGTACCACTGTAAAACAAATGTTTGCAATAGGGCAAACTTCTTCAGCTCACATCCGGACAAAACCGACAGTGAGTAGTCGGCAGGCTGCCCATATTTAATTACATTATCCTCTGCCTGCAGTGTACCACAGGCCTCTGGAGGCAATCCAGGGCCATATTTATCTTGTTTATATTTGCTTGTAATTTTTCGTGATTGACTGAAGTTTAGGGAAATCATTATGTTTAAAATGCCACGGCTTTGGAAATAGATGTGTTAGACTCTGTGCCTTGGCTTTAAGGAGTTGCACTTTGGTAAAGCTGCCATGGAAGAAGAGGTGGAAGAAGTTCCTGTCATTTACACCCACACAGACGCAATACATTTTGTCCCCTTAGTCATCAGGTCTTGTTTTTATGTGGCCTCAATGGATCTTGTTCGAAGTTTAGCTGATGTGAGAACAGGATCACATTAGATTTATATAGGCTTGAGGGAAAGATGGATGGCTTATGAGTCCCAGGGGAGAGATAGGCTGATGGGGACAATTCAGACTGGGGAACAGGTGCTGCTACTGGCCCCAGCAATCTGT
Organism: Fulmarus glacialis; assembly: GCF_000690835.1. Lineage (NCBI taxonomy): Eukaryota > Metazoa > Chordata > Aves > Procellariiformes > Procellariidae > Fulmarus > Fulmarus glacialis. The sequence goes on along the minus strand of NW_009201829.1, from coordinate 6,119 downwards.
CCTTCGGAGTCTTGGGCTGCTCCTGAATCAGCCCAAGGACTGTTAAAATTAAGAGCACTGATGAGGGATTCCCAGTGACCACCACGTTCAGATCACGTTGGCTCCCTAGTGATGAAAACTGTAGGATTTTGGAAACTGGTTCCTGAGCTGCTGAGTTACTTGTGTGGACAGGATGGGGCCAGCAGCTGGGGGTGGTAAGCTGGATGGGCACTCCAGGCTAACTTGTCAGTGAGACCTGTAATAAAGGGGGAAAGAGAAGAAAGAATGATTGTTTTGAGTTGTAACTCAGCCATAGTGGTCTGGAGTCTGCCTCCCGAGGAGCATTGGTCCTTCATGGTTGACTCAGCAGAGAGATTCAAGACTAGACTTGCATACATGCTGGAGTCTTTTTTTTGCTGAATATGGGGTCTCCAAAGGCAAAGCAACAGTGGCTCTGAATGAGTAGCCATGTTTAACCTCTGGTTAATGATACCATTGTAACTTGACACAAGTCATGTGCAGTTAAGCATCGAGAAATAAATTGCTTCCATGTTTGAGTTGCATTATCATACATTATTCTGAACACATGATTTTCAAAACGAAAGTTGGAAAAATGTTGATTTTTATTTTCCTCCCTAGCCATTTTGAGGCTAAATTTTCTGGTATGGGCTCAGTCAATGTGTCTATGAAAATGTCTTCCTTCTGCATGTGTAAACCTGGTAACAGTGCACGTAGTTGCGTGCAGAATCACCCAAATTGCATGCACTGGTGTGCTGCTCTGTGGTCATCGCCACCTGTCTGCAAGAACTGCAAACTCCTTGGAAGATCTGTCCTTCTTATAGTACCCAAAATAGCCTTGCTCTATTTCTGTCCTCTCATAGGTTAAATTGTCAAAAGGAGTTAATAAACCACATAAAGGCAATTCCTGGCAGATTGTTATATATCTGGATAGGTAAAGCTGTGGCAGAAGGAAAAGAGCTTCTGAAACAAAGTTTGCCAAAAATAAGGCTTCTAAGATTTCAGCTGGAATTTGCCTGTGAACAGCTCTTAAAAATGGAGGTCTATAATGCTTCTGAAATAAAGTTTCCAAAGTTGTACATCATTTTGTTTATGAGTAGCCTGAGGGAGAGAAATTCAAGAATCCCTTTCTGGGTTTCTCAGATTACCTGAATTTCATCATACGTAATAAGAAAATTATTTTGTATTAAATATAAAAGGTGGTTTTCAACAGTTAGGACTTGCTATAACTTTATTACGCTATAACTTTAAAATTTTATTGCGTGCATGTGAGTAAGAATTCCATACTTGTTTTTTCTTAGACAAAGGATTTTGGTGTTGTTAGTAATATGTATTATAGAGCCATAGCACCATGTGGTGCTTTGCCAGGGCCAGGGCATTGTACGTTGGTGCAAAAGAAACGCGTAGAAAAATCCATTCTCAGCCTTACTTGATGTCTGCCTGCCAGTTTGTTTTTAACTGTCTTTGTACGGGTAGTGTTGTTGATGCGCTGTCCCTTGTTCAGGCGGTCAGCTTCGGCTGAGTTCCATGTCAGCCTTCTGGGTAGGCTTCAGGAGGACTCTGAATGACACTTGGTCCATGCACTGATCCACTGCGCAGAGACAGATTTTAATTCTTGAGCATTAGCAAGTGTTCAGTTGTAAGCAGTGCCCATGTGTCATCGACTTCAAAGAGATCCTGAGGTCAGTCAGAACTACGTTTATTTAGAGTTAAGCGTGATGGCATGTCCCAATAACAGTTGCACAGAATATTTGTTTAATACTCTTATTTATTTATTTATTTATTTGAATTCATCCCACCTCTTTGGACAAAAGTGAAACCCCGGAACAGGCTCTTGGGACGTGCATGTCCTTGCTCTGGAAGGACTGAATTTGCAAACCTCGAAGAGGCTTCTGGAGCTTTCAAACTCTGCACGGGTACTGCAGCAATACTATATGCAGAGAGACAGGTGGGTTCATGTGCTGGCAAACGGGAAGATGGCAGTAAAGCAAAAAACCCAAGGGTAAACTCACCTCCTTGAAAAGGTGAAGAGTGACTATAAACTATATTGCACAAATTACTCTAATCCTCCATTATATCATTGGTTCTTGCTTCTGAATGGAGTTTTTCCAGCTGTCCTTCAGTACATTTGTGTATCATTTATGATCTTACACTGTTCACATTTATCAACTGATAAAGCTTTCCAGATTTCAAAACAAATCTCTTAAAACCTTACTGCAGAGGAAGCTGACTGTCTAGAAAGGATTGGGGATCTTATTTTAGTTATCCAAAGGTCAGCAGGCAGAGGAGAGAAATTTCTACAGCTTTGAAGTAACTTTTGTAAATGCCCTTTTGTCTTTAGGGATACACGTGCATCTTAGGTGCAGAAATACTCCAGCTGACTTGATATGAGCTAACTGGAAGCAGGACAGTGCACAGTAGGGTGAGACCACATCTGGCTCTGTAGGTCATATTTTGCCATAGTTATGTCTACTGAGCCTGAGCTAATGATCCTCGAGATCTCATGAGAGAAGAGTCTCTGGCTGTGGCTCATGCATATCACAGCTGAAGTACATGGAGGAGTGCGCACACAGTAAATCAGATTTAGCTGAATTTACTAAGCAAGCCATAGGTCCAGCTTATTCACAGTAGGCACGGTTAGGTCCAGAAACAGGTGATACGCTCCAACAATGGCTCTGTGGTGACAATACCTGTATCCAAAAGGTGCTGGAGGAGGTGTGTTGCTCTGAGAGGGCAGAAATCACAGACAAATCTCCAACGTTCTCAAATTCTACCTTGACAAGATTTCCAGGATCAAAAAAGTGGATGTATCCAGCAGAGCTGCACATTTTGTCCTGACTTCTTGGGCTATGGTGCATCTGGACCTGCACTAACATGGTTGGGATTCAGGTTTGAATGCAGCATAAGGCAGGAGGCTAGGGTGAAATATTTAGTACCTCTGCATGTCATTGCCTTGTGTATGCTGGTCAGGTATCTGCAGTAACCCCTGTTGCTTGAGAAACCACATCCTAAGTCAGAGAGACACTTTTAAAACTCTACCTGAAGCCCACAGCTATTATACAGATGAAAATATTGTTGGCTGGGTTTTGTTCTTCCTCTTAGTGTGCTCTGTTTTCCCTCCTTTAATCTGCTATAGATTTGCGGCAAGGGTCTGTTTTTATGCCCAGTTCTCCAGCTGGGATGAATAAAACAAACAGAGGTCAAGTGACTAATTCAAACCCAAACAGTGCACCAGCCCTTCAGCTAGGGTTTTAGAATGAGCTTAATGATTTTTAACTCCTTGCTGTAGCTGCTGCTTTAAACTGTTCCCAGCAGGCTGGCTGTCAGGTCCAGCAGGCTGCTGAGGACAACAACTGGCCTGTTTCTTGGCTTTGAAACCATCATGGTACAAATTGCCGCAAGCTCAGAGAAAAGTGTTTGCACTGGTGTATGGACAAGTATAGCGCACAATTCTGCATATGTCTATTATACAAATGATACTCATGTCAGCATTTAGGGGGCATGCTGCCTGCGATTAGTCATCAAAAAAGCAAAGCCTGTATATGTGGTGAATGTATGACTAATCCTTGAAACTGAGGTGGTTAATTGTAGGAGATTGTGACACATTCAGAAAGAAAATAGATACTGCATGATAAGCTGTTCTTTGAAACCGCAAAGGCCTGTGATAGGAGCAAGGAGGCAGAGCTAAAGCCGGGAGGGTTAGAGTGCTAGACAGCCGGCTGAAGCCAATGTTGTTTGAATTAGAGTTCGGAAAACAATTGCCCTGTACGTCACCTACCCTCCATCCCTTCTGCAGGAGCCTAGGGCTTTTTTCCATGCTTTTCTTAGGGTTCACTTCTCCCTCTCCTATACATGGTTATCTGGAAGGGATAAGGATGAACAAAAACTTCTTCCCCTTGAATGCTACCGATTCCTTATGGGGGGGAGGAGGGGGGGGCTATTCCCTGCCTGCTCCTCACAGTAAGCTCAGCACTCCAAGGGGGATGAGAAGCAGCTAGCAGGCTGTCTTCTCCCAGGTTGGCCAGCTGCACGGGGAGACAGAGACAATCTTTTACCAGGATTAGTAACTGTGAGGCCTTGGAAGGGAAAATGCCCCTAGCAAGAGAGCCTTCTACATGACTCCCACCAGAGGGTTGGGTCTAAGTGGCACAGCCTTGTCCGTAGCAACTTGTCTGTTCTAGTTTTATGTGACTCAACAATAGAGTTTCCACTGTTTCCCTTGCAAGACTCAAAAGAAAGCAGGTTTTACAGACCAGATAACCCTTCCTTATTCATGCGGAATAATCCCACTAAGAAGTCATTCATGGGTAAAGCAAAGAGAAGCTGTCCCCAAAACAGCTTTCTGCATATGTTTGAGCCAGTGGATTCCTGCATGTACACTGTTGTGTTTGTGGAGCAGAACACATAGGCTAGGAGCAGCCTGGGGTATGTGAATGTAACTTCTCAGCGATACGAGCAAACCACCACCACAAACAGCCCCCCCTGCATCTTTCTGGGTTCTGCTTGAATGGGGAAGTAGAGAAACAGGTCATGGCATGAATTCTGTTTGCACAAACAAGGAACAGCATCCCCCACATATAACACAACAACCTCTAGTAGGTGTTCAGACTGCATGAAACCATGAAGCCCTCTGTGCATGTTTTAGGTGATACAATTATCCACCTGAAGGAAACAAATTTAACTCCTCTGTGGTTTGCAGTCTTTCCTCTCAGGAGTGGTGAGGTCTGTGACTCATTATGAACCCTGAGCAAGAAAGAAGTATTACACACTTGAGTAAAGACTTTGCTGAGCTTGGACTATCAGGTTGTGAATGCAATAATAGTCCCAGGCTCTGGAGAGAGGCCCCTGAAGAACTGAAAGACAGGTGTCTTTTCAGCCGGTTGACACAGCAGTTCCAACTTATCCTTTGGCAATCTGCTCTTCCAATGAGTCAAGTGCACTGGCCTTGATAACAAAAGGGGCTGCCTTTAGCACAGCCCCATAGCTTTGAGCAAATATGCTCTCATAGTGCAAAGGAATGCCAGGCAGATGATGTCAGAGATGAATCCAAAACCTGTTCCTGCTTGTATTGCAATCCTTCAGATAGATTGGGGTTGCGACGAGTGAGGTATGGTTTGATAACTTGTCCAATGGGACAGCTTCAGGGGCTTGTGTGCAGTAGTCAGATGAGGAGTGACATGCAGAACAATGAGGAACCCCGCAAGCCTCATCAGCCAGTCTTCCTTAATAACAGCTTGAAAGGATTAAATCTTTGGCTGGTTGCACCTTACATTCAATGAGACCATGTGCTTGGAGACAGCACAGCATGATAGTGACAGCTTGAATTAGTGTGCTTTTGGTGAAGCTCTTAAAATCACCAGAGTTAAAAGGAGATCCTAGGGTCAGATGTGACAGTATCCAAGAGTCTGTTAAGTTTCATAGTTGAGAAAGAGCAGAGACAGTTGCACTAGCTGTTTGTGAGGAGAGCAAAGTCACCTCAAGCTTTGTCTAGATAAAGTTTAAAAGTGATTTCCAAGAAATCGATCAGTGTAGTCAGGATGGGATTTGGATCAGGATTTCTTGGGCATTTTTAAAAGAAATAATATTGGAGCTTTTGGTTATGTCAAGGATCTTGGCAAGTCTTTAGGACTTTCTCAGCTGGTGTCAGTTCTGGGCCATCAGATAAAACATCAGGCCAGCACTTTCATACCCATGTTTTCTTGGACATGGTATATTAAGATAGCAAAAGTGTCAGCCAGTTTGCTTGATAATAATGGGATCGTGTCCCCATGCATTATAAGCAGGCAGCTCCTTTTGTCATGTTAAAAATGGATTGAACTTCTTGGACAATTTCTTGGCTGGCTGTCCTCTAATGTCAGTTGGAAACGCAGGGCAGTGTTCACTCTTTGGCAGTCAGTCTTGCTACCTGGTCAGCATGAACAGACAAACCAAGAAAATACTCCAGCAGCAAAGCTTGCAATGACGATGAAGTAGCACAGTCTGGGACCATATCTGCAGCAGCAGTTTGCTCAGAACACTTGTGTTAGGAGTTCTTACTGGCTTGCAAAAATGATAAGGTTTAGCAAAATATTTCACTTCTGCGTTCATATAGATTCAGCTAGAACTCAACCTGGCCACCGTCG
>NW_009201828.1:0-3121 GCF_000690835.1 Fulmarus glacialis | reverse complement strand
GTGACTTCATTCAGGCCATGATAGTCTACAGATTTATTACTGATGTTGACATCACCAGAGTAAATAAAAATTATTACACTTCGTTTATAAGTGTCCATTAGACAAAAAAACGAATATGCTAAAAGAAGACACTTTGGCATATAGCATGAACTCAGTAACACAGAAAATGTAACAGAGGTGTAGCTATATGTTCTGATAGACTTAAAAATGAAAATAGGACCAATTTATGAGTTAGTATTGCAGTATGAAACTTAGCCTCTCTGCAGCTGTGGTTAAACATTGACCACTTTAATTAATTTGCCAGCTGAAATTCTGCAAACTTCATAAGCTATTATTAAACAACCTCCAGGGAACTCATCTACCATGAAGCTCATTTCACATCTCATTTATTATTTGAGTGAGGATAAATAGTTCCCAATTTCTCCAGTTTTCAGAACTTTGGAGATCCAGTCTGAATGAAATCTGTAAAGGTAGCAAAAGGTATGCTACATAAAAGAGGGAGAAAAAAATCTTCATGAAAAGCAACGTGTATTAGAATGACACTCCATATACAGGAAAGGATTGATCCCTTAAGATTTTGAGCAAAATAGTTTTTGAAGGGTGAAGGAATGTTATGACAAATGTCAATAGAGGAATTACAATGGGTAATACTGTTCTGTACAAATGTTCCATTTTTACAGTAATGCTCATTTCTGTCACTAGCCAATTCCCACTGAAGGTTAGCAAAATAAAATCTTAATTTCCGTACAAGCATAGTTTAAGCTAGAATGGAATTAATTCCAAAAACTGTGAGGTATTCAAAATACTGAAGATTTCTGAATGTCTTGGAGATAGTGATATTAGCTCTAATGTATTTACCTAGTAATATAGCCAAATGATATCTCAGGTTGTCACAGGAAGTGTTACTTAGTGATTTTATTAGTAGTTAAAGTATACTAATTTTGACTAGTTTGCTACAATTATTTCTGGCAAGAAACCATGTGATTTGGTTTGAAGAGGAAAGAACAACCACACAAGTGGATTATAGTAAAAATAGCCGACAGAACACCTTGCCATCAAAAACTGTTGTCATAATTTACTGAAAGCAAATGCAGGATTGAAAGTCATATACATCTCACTGCATATCTCTGAAGTAAGCTACTCCTGTTTTTTAATGCTATGTATAAATAAAGGAAAATGTCTCATACTTTTCATCAAGAAAAGTAACCAGTTTCTTAGGAGATGATGGGACTTTTGTAGTTACAGATAAAGGAAAAGTCATAGAACCACGAATTGCGTGAAATCTGTATCAAAATTTCTTGTTTCAAAACTCCTGTTTGTCAAGATACCTTCATCCAACGATCATATCACAATAAGTCTTCACTGTAAGATGATTTTTTCAAGAACACATGAACATATTTCTATAATGATATCTCAAGAAGTATATAGAAAAGTGAAACTATCTACCAAGCAAACATGATTTTTTCAGAAAAATTGTGATTTAAAAAAAATCTGAGAAATTTAGATTTAATTTTGACTTCTTGAGTTATTAGTTCATGTCAAATAAGACTTACTGGCTTCTTTGATAAGTGAGTCCAAACATGGTAATTTATTCCTCCCTGGTTTTGTTTCTCTGCTTCCTCAACTGTCATCAAAGAAGTAGGCACTGTGGGACTTGAGACCATTTTCCAAATCTCTCATCTAGGTGTCCAGTAATTGCAACCTGACTATGGCACTGAACTTTTCCTCAGTACCTTCCATGTCCTGGTTTCTCTTGGGGAAAAAACCTGGGTGCAGTGGCAGAAGGGGTGCCACAACATGTTCCAGCTTTCCCCCTCATGGGGGGAATGACTAGGCAATCAGGGCCACTATGCATAGTGTGGAGCCCTTCTGCCCCCAAAAGCAAGCACAAGTGGAGACAGCCCATCAGCTGCTGGAAAGATTATTAACATTAGGTCACCAGAACATTTTAATGATACATATAGAAAAACTCGAGATTCCACTGCCAATCTTCAAAGCCCATCAGCCCCTTACTTTTGTGTCCATCAAAAATGCATTAGAAGTTAATGTCTCAAGACTTCGAAAGTTGAAATAAAGTCCTTTCACACAGGTGTCCAAATGAATTCTTACCAATGATCGTAAGGATATATACACATCAAATATGAAAAATCTTGTGTCAGATATTTGATGTTTTACAGTGCTTGGTTTTACAAGATACTGAAAAACACTAGTTCTAGTTCAGTAAAGCACTTGATCACACTTCACTATAAGCTTGTGAACCCTCATGCTGATTTATGATGTTTTTCCAAGCATTTATCTTACTTGACAGATAAGGATATACTCACAGACAATACTAAAGCATCCATAGTTAACTGGGCAAGGCCAAATCTAGTTTAAAAAAAAAAAAAAAACAAACAAACCAAAAGATACTGCAAATTTTCCCCCACATCTAAGGTACAAGTGCCTTTAGTATTCCTGTACAAATTTAGGGGGTTTTTAGAGCATCAGTCATTTCTGATAGCCTTGTGGTTAATTATGCACACAGTTTAAGACTGAATCTAGCAGATAGGCTATTTTGACAAGGATACATACAAATGAAAGTGGGTGAGTTGTAGTATGGGAATAGCAAAGCAATGGCAAGGCTGATGATGTTCTTTCACGATCAGCCCTTACTGACTCTAATCATATTACAGTACCCTGAATTAATTTCAGATGGAATCTCATCACCACTCTTTACCATAAGTGTGTTTTTGCTGCTAGGGTGATCTTCCACGACAGGTGTAGGCAGGGTGCGCAGCTTACAACACATATTCACTTATATGCTACATAGATTCTTTCTTTCTCCCAAGTACTGTTTCCCCAGATTTTAAAAATAAATAAATCATAAAATTACAGGATTCTGGCTGAGTCAGTATGTCAAATTCCTGAGATTTATGGTCCTAAATGATGTGTCCCACATTGACCAGGATGGCTTGTTATGACCTGAATACTTTTGTCCCTCCCCCTTGTACCCTGGCACATGTCAAGATGTCAAGGGCTATATAAAGACATCTCCACATCTCTATCCAGAGAAGCCTGCATGGGCCTTTCATGGACAGACTTGTATCTTGGCGGGGCCAGCTCGATTGAAAGATCCCCTGGT
>NW_009201827.1:48328-48559 GCF_000690835.1 Fulmarus glacialis | reverse complement strand
CAGGACCTGTCTTTCATAAACCCATGCTGGCTGGGTCCCACCAGTCCTTCTCTGTTTGTGAACAGCAGGTCAAGCGAGGCGCCTCCCCTGGTAGGCTCGCTCACCAGCTGCGTCAGGAAGTTATCTTCCACACACTCCAGGAACCTCCTTGGCTCTTTCCTCTCTGCCGTGTTGTATTTCCAGCAGACGTCCCAAAGGTTGAAGTCCCCCACGAGAACAAGGGCTAGCGAC